>NW_007046103.1:6954-15254 GCF_000164805.1 Carlito syrichta
AAGGCTGAGGCGGAAGGATCGCCAGAGCCCAGCAGGCAAGGCTGCGGTGGCCGGGAGCAGCCACTGCACTCCAGTCTGGGCGGCAGAGTGAGACTCCAATGCAAAAAAAGAGAAAAGAAAAGAAAAAGCGGATGAGCTGGGCTCGGTGACTCAAACTGTAATCCTGGGCCTTGGGAGGCTGAGGTGAGTAGATTGCCCAAGCCCATGGGTTCGAGACCCACCTGGGCAACTTGGTGAGACCTCATCTCTACAATAAATCAAAAAATTAGCTGGGCGTGGTAGCGCGCACCTGTAATTCCAGCTACTCAGAAGGCTGAGGCGGAAGGATCGCCGGAGCCCAGCAGGTCGAGGCTGCAGTGACCGGGAGCGGCCACTGCACTCCAGTCTGGGCGGCAGAGTGAGATTCCAACTCAAAAAAAAAAGAAAAAGCGGATGGCAATCATTTCTAGTTTCAGTTCCTAATTTCTGTACTTTAACTATCGTTTTTGTAAACAATTTTTTTTAAATGTCTCTTTTGTTGTTGTTGTTTAGATGGACTCTCATTATTTTGTCAGGCACTGGCTTTGAACTCCAGGGTTCAAAGGATTCTCCTGCCTCAGCTTCTCCAGGTGCATGCCACCGTGCCCAACTATTAATGTCTTTATTAAAGCATTTTTAACCCTACTGATCTAGCTATTGTATCAAATAAATAGCTAATTCCATTGGGGAAGGATTAGGGACTGACAAGTGAAAATCTATATCGCATTTGGGTAAGGGCTACAAAATTTCAACTGTCAAAATAAAGGAGAGATTAAAGCCATGATAATGACTTAGAAGACAAGGTGAAGTAGAAATATGAACTAAGGAAAATGACTCAACACATTCAGCAACATAAAACCGTGGCCTAAATTCATCCTGACAGTTGTGTGCTTCCTCCTGCTGCTGGACTAAAGTAAGTTACAAACAAAACAAATGAGGGGACCAGGCATTTGACATATGGTCAAATGCTTTCTGCGCAATATATCTGTTTCCATATTAACTTATCACTCACACTGTACTTTGGAAATTTTTGTTATTCCTGCTTATCTATTTTTGTGAAGCAATGTGGTTTAAATGAAAAGAGCACTGAATTGTCAGCCAGGCATTGCAGTTCTAGTTCAAGATTTATCACCTAATTGTTTCGTGATTTGGAGCAAATACCTTAATCGTCTCTCTTCAATTGTAAAGTTTCTGCTTTCCTACAAGATCCTATTGAGTATTCATGGTGAGCTGAAGACAATATGGAGTATATGGGTCTAACAGAGACTGGTAAATCACTTAAACAGGTAGAACAATAAATTGCAGAGAAAGTCGGGCTGCACGAGAAGGTGTGGTAAGAGGGTAAGCCATGAAAATCTCATCAAGACCTCACAGTTCTTCATTGATCTACACACACTGAGCACTTGCATGTGGTAGGAACTCTGCAAGGTTCTGAGGATACGGAGGTGAATACCACTGTTTGTGCCTGTCTTGACTTTGTAGGCTGAAGGAGCAAATTTGGAGAGGTTTGGATATCACCATGCCAAAGTTGTTCCTCCCCTTCTTTTTGGCATATGCTGTCAAGAAAAAAGCACACAGCTGGGCTTGGTGGCTCAGCCCGTAATCTCGCACCTTGGGAGGCTGAGGTGAGTGGATTGCCTGAGCCTGAGGGTTCGAGATCAGCCTGGGCAACTTGGTGAGACCTCATCTCTACAATAAATCAAAATGAGCCGGGTGTGGTAGTGCACGCCTGTAGTTCCAGTTACTCAGAAGGCTGAGGCGGAAGGATCACCGGAGCCCAGCAGGTCGAGGCTGCGGTGGCCGGGAGCGGCCGCTGCACTCCAGTCTGGGTGACAGAGTGAGACTCCAACTCAAAAAAATAAAAAATAAAAAATAAAAAACTTAGCAGGGTGTGGTAGCACGCACCTGTAGTTCTAGCTACTTGGAAGGCCGAGGCGGAAGGATCGCCGGAGCCCAGCAGGCAAGGCTGCAGTGGCCAGGAGCGGCCACTGCACTCTAGTCTGAGTGACAGAGTGAGACTCCAACTCAAAAAAGCAAAACCAAAAACAAAAAGAAAAAAAGAAAAAAGCACACATAAGCAAAAAGTGCTTCATTTTTGAAAAAAAAGTTACGACTATTTTCTAGGAGAAATAAAACAAAAACGATGTGTGAACAGGTATAGAAAAGATAGAGTGATACAGAAAGGTACATGTTGTCATCCAGGCTGGAATGTAGTGGCACAATCACAATTCACCAGAGCCTTGAACGCCTGAGCTCAGGCTATCCTTCTACCTCAACCTCTCGAGTAGCTGGGACTACAGATGCACGCCACCATATTCAGCTAAATTTTTAATTTGTTTGTACAGACGAGGTCTTACTATGTTGCCTAGGCTGGTCTCGAACTCCTAAGCTCAAGCAATCCTCCCGCCTCAGCTTCCCAAAGTCCTGGAATCACCTATGTAAGCCACCACGCCTGGCCTAGGATAATATATATATATTTTTTGAGTTGGAGTCTCACTCTGTCACCCAGACTGGAGTGCAGTGGCCGCTCCCGGCCACCACAGCCTCGACCTGCTGGGCTCCGGCAATCCTTCCGCCTCAGCCTTCCAAGTAGCTGGAACTACAGGCGCGCGCTACCATGCCCGGCCAATTTTTTGATTTATTGTAGAGATGAGGTCTCGCCAAGCTGCGCAGGTGGATCTTGAACCTGCGGGCTCAGGCAATCCACTCACCTCAGCCTCCCAAAGGCACGGGATTATAGGCTGAGCCACCGAGCCTGGCTAATATTTTTAAAGGATATAAATTATGCACATGTTTAATGTGTTTAATACAAGGCTGAAGGTAAATATTACCATGATAAAGGGACATCTACCAATATGTTTTCTCCAGAGAGTGAGAAAGCATTAGGGAATACAAGACACTATGCTGTTACCCAAGAGCCCAGACAGGCATGTGAAGTCACAGAAGAGAAATCACAAAATAGGAATTACCGTATGTTCTCAATCATAAGTGGACCCTGAAAATTTATCATAATACAACATGAAAGTGATTGGCGGTAGCAAGTCACCGCCGGGGGTGGGGGACATATAACACTAACAAGGGTACCTAACGCCAAACCAGGTAACGTGAGGAGGCCCAAACTTCACCTGTACAGTGACCACTTATATACCTAACCCTGAATTGTACCCTACATCTTTAAAATTAAAAAAAGAAAAAAAAAGGAGAGAAATTTCCCAAGACTGTGACTGATACAATCAGGAGCTAGTGGGTAGAAACAACAGTCTTTAAACTAGATACAAATCAAAAGATTGATGGGTTAGGCCATTGCAAAGGCAGTTGTATTATGTAAATATAAAATGTCACTATTAAAATGTACAATGAAGCTGGGCGCAGTGGCTCACGCCTGTAATTCCAGCACTTTGGGAGGCAGAGGCGAGAGAATTACCTGAGACCAGGGGTTTGAGACCAGCCTGGGCAACTTGGTGAGACCTCGTCTCTACAATAAATAAAAAAATTAGCTGGGCGTGGTGGTGTGCACCTGTAGTTCCAGCTACTTGGAAGGCTAAGGCGGAAGGATCACCTGAGCCTAGCAGGTTGAGGCTGTGGTGGCCATGAACTTGCCATTGTACTCCAGCCTGGGTGACAGATTAAGACTTCAACTCAAAAAAAAAAAAAAAAAAAGTACAGTGAACACTGGGTGTGGTGGCTCACAACTGTAATCCCAGTACTTTGGGAGATTGAAGTGAGAGGATTGCCTGAGCTCAGGGGTTTGAGACCAGCCTGGACAACTTGGTGAGACACTGTCTCTACAATAAACTTTAAAAAAAAATCAGCCGGTTATGATGGTGCGTGCCTGTGATTCTGGCTACTTGGAAGGCTGAGGTGGAAGGCTCACTTGAGCCCAGTAGGTCGAAGCTGTGGTGGCTGCGAATGTGCCACTGTACTCCAGCCTGGGTGACAGAGTGAGACACCAACTCAATAAAATAAAAGAAAATGTACGACGAAGTAAGGTACCATGAAAATAGTTCTAGTATTGGACCAGAAATCAGAAAACATGGGCTTCTCATTTCTCATCATTAAAATGAAGGAGTTGGATTTATAATCTCAGGGGTCCCTTGTGGGCTTTGTAAGTTCCAAGTAACTGGTCATACCAAAAGTGAGAGGGACATAATCAAGTCTGTATCTAGTCAATAAATGAACCGGAAAACTAAAGAACTGAATTGGTTACTTTCTGCTCAAATGACTGTTAAAAATAAAAATGTAAAAAGCCACATGAGAGTAGTGACTAGAGGCTTCAGATATTAAATAGCAAACAAGAAAAATGGATTTCAGGTGATAGAGGTGGGAAAGAAGACAAATAATGTGGCTCCAAATGAAACAATACCCATGAAGAAAGAAGCAACTTGATGATCACTCTTTTTCAGGAAAGAATGCGTGCCTCAGCCCAGCACTGTAAAGGCAGAACAAAGAAAAGAGTGTATGGATAAATCAATAGAGGAACATGATCAAAGATATGGGGTTGGCAGGCCCAATGACATAGGCCATGAGGCCTGGAAGAACTAGCAGGAGAGGAGCAGGGCAAAAACAATAGGACCAGAGATAAGAGGGAACAGCCAAAGGAGAGAAATTGAAGGGAGTGTAAGGGAAAGGAAATGATTGTTATATTATTTTATCAATGTTTTCCATGTGCCAAGGTGCTTATATTTACCTCTGAAGGTGGTACTTTTTTGGAGAGCAGAACGTGAGAATTTCTAATGGATATAATCTTAAGTGAAATATGAAAAGTTACTTGAGGGCAAATTCTCTGCTGATAGCAGTTATTCAAAGGAGATTATAGTTGCATCTCAGAGAAAAGAGAATAGAATCAGAAGCCAAATAATAGCAAATGATAGAATATAAAATTGAAGCAGATATATATTTTTGTATGTGCTAACAGTCTGGATTGTAAATAATAAAACAGAAAATAAAAAGGAAGGAAAAGCAACCAAATAACAAATAACAGTACTTTTGGATAATACTATGATGGCTATACTTTATTTTCAGAAATATGATCTCAATTGAACTTCAGCACTTTCTTGTTATGAATAATGGTGCCTTTTCTAATAATGTCAAAATTCACTTCTCAAAACTTGAAAAACTGGCAGTACCACAAGCAGGATGAACAAATTCTTGTTAGATATGGGAAGACATTTAAAATATAAGATATACATTTAAAATATAGAATATACATTTAAAAGTTAAAACGTGGCTGAGGTGAGTGGATTGCCTGGGCCCGCGGGTTCGAGACCCGCCTGGGCAGCGAGACCTCATCTCTACAATAAATCAAAAAATCAACCGGGCGTGATAGTGCATGCCTGTAATTCTGGCTAATTGGAAGGCTGAGGCAGAAGGATCGCCGGAGCCCAGCAAGTCAAGGCTGCGGTGGCCGGGAGCGGCCACTGCACTCCAGTCTGGGCGACAGAGTGAGACTCCAACTCAAATTAATAAAATAAAAAATAAAAATAAAAATAAATAAAAGTTAAAACGTTTTTGTTGCACAACTAACGCATATTTATTATAGTAAAAAATTAGAAAATATTGAAAAGATATATCACTGATAAACTCACCATCCTTACTATGAATTTTTCAAACATTTACAAAAAAAGAAAGTATAGCCGGGCACAGTGGCTCATGCCTGTAATCCCCGCACTTTGGGAGGTGGAGGAGAGAGGATTGCGTGAGCCCAGGGGTTTAACCAGCCTGGGCAACTTGGTGAGACCTCGTCTCCACAATAAAAAAAATTAGCTGGGTATGGTGGTGCATTCCTGTGGTTCCACATACTTGGAAGGCTGAGGTGGAAACATCACTTAAACCCGACAGGTCAAGACTGCTGTGACCGTGAACCTGCTATTGCAATCCAGTCTGAGCCAGGGAATGAGACTTTCACTCAAGAATGAAGTATTATGACTTCTCTTGTACCCATCACCCAGCAGTTATTGACATTGTCAATCTTGTCATTGATTGTCCCACTCCGCCGCAACACACCGTTTGCTGAAGTGGTACTGAAGCAGTTAAAATCAACTTCCACCTAGTCATAATGTTTTACTAGAAAGTACTTTAGTGTGTATCTCTAACAGAAAGGCTTTTACAAAATGTAATCAAAATGTCATTTTTTTTTTTTTTTGAGTTGGAGTCTCACTCTGTCGCCCAGACTGGAGTGCAGTGGCCGCTCCCGGACACCGCAGCCTCAACCTGCTGGGGATCCGGTGATCCTTCCGCCTCAGCCTTCCGAGTAGCCAGAATTACAGGTGCACACTACCACGCCCAGCTGATTTTTTGATTTATTGTAAAGATGAGGTCTCGCCAAGTTGCCCAGGTGGTTCTCGAACCCTCAGGCTCAGGCAATCCACTCACCTCAGCCTCCCAAAGGCGCGGGATTACAGGCTGAGCCACTGAGCCCGGCTCATAGGTAGTTTTTAGGAAGCCTTCAGACATTTTTTTTTTTTTGAGTTGTATTCTCACTCTGTCACCCAGACTGGAGTACAGTGGCCGCTCCCGGCCACCACAGCCTTGACCTGCTGCGCTCCGGCAATCTTTCCGCTTCAGGCTTCCATAACTGGAACTACAGGTGTGTGCTACCACGCCCAGCTGATTTTTTGATTTATTGTAGAGATGAGGTCTCGCCAAGTTGCCCAGGCGGGTCTCGAACCCGCGGACTCAGGCAATCCACTCACCTCAGCCTCCCAAAGGCACGGTATTACAGGCTGAGCCACCAAGCCCGGCTTCAGACATTTTTAAAATTTCATTTTGCCTAGGTGTGGCAGCTCAAGCCTGTAATTCCATCACTTTGGGAGGCAAAGTCAAGAGGATTGCAGGGGGGATGGGGGGGTGGAGGGGGAGCGGGGCTCAAGACCAGCCTGGCCAACTTGGCGAGACCTCTTCTCTACAATAAATCAAAAATTAGCTGGGCCTGGCGACTTGCACCTGTGGTTCCAGCTACTTGGAAGGCTGAGGTGGAAGGATCTTCTGAGCCCAGCAGGTCGAGTCCGCGGTGGCCGTGAGCGTGCCACTGCACTCCCGCCTGGGCTACAGAGTGAGACTTTTGACTAAAAAAACAAAACAAAAAACATTTTACTGCAGGCCAAGCTTGTAGCCGACCCCAGCCCCTCAGCCAATCAAAAGAAAATCCCACCAGACATAAGAATAGGACAACCCAGCCTTTCAGCTCATAATCACTATAAATTCTTCAGGTTTCCTGTTGAAGGTAAAAGGCTCAACCCCACCCTTTAACTGATCAAACCCATAGAAATGATCATTATGACCATCCCAACAGAGGCTGAGGGCAGCAGTTTTCCTGTGCTTCACCCTCATTGGCGTATCAATAACTATGTAGCGATATCTAACTTGTAGTAGAGAGCAAAAGTGTTTTTCTTTTCTGAGAAACTTGCCCATGGCAGGTCCTTCCACCGTGAATCTTCCATTTTCCTTCTCTTCTTACTAATAAACTGTTTTAAAACTTTACTGGCCACTCTAAAATTCATTTTAGGGTTGAACCAAGAATCCATGAGTTTTGTACTGCACTCCACCCGGCATCATGCCTATGTTCATGACACTTATTGTTGAAGAATTTCCCACATTCTGGATTTGACTGATTGCTTTTTGTGGTGTCATTTGACTTACTTTGTTCCCTCACTGTTAGGTTAAAAATCCCAGCAGGGCCGGGCTCGGCGGCTCAGCCTGTAATCCCGCGCCTTTGGGAGGCTGAGGTGAGTGGATTGCCTGAGCCCGCGGGTTCGAGACCCGCCTGGGCAGCGAGACCTCATCTCTACAATAAATCAAAAAATCAGCCGGGCGTGGTAGCGCATGCCTGTAATTCCGGCTACTTGGAAGGCTGAGGAGGAAGGATCGCCGGAGCCCAGCAGGTCGAGGCTGTGGTGGCCGGGAGCGGCCACTGCACTCCAGTCTGGGCGACAGAGTGAGACTCCAACTCAAAAAAAAAAAAAAAAAAAATCCCAGCAGGGCTCTGGAATGCTAGGTCAGGATCCATGGGGTGTTTGTCTGGTCTGTGATCTGGTGCCGCATAAAAGATGTAAAGAATTGCAGAACAGTTAGATGGGGCCGGCCTCGGTGGCTCAGCCTGCAATCCCGCGCCTTTGGGAGGCTAAGGTGAATGGACTGCCTGAGCCCACGGGTTCGAGACCCGCTTGGGCAACTTGGCGAGACCGCATCTCTACAACAAATCAAAAATGAGCCGGGTGTGGTAACGCGCGCCTGTAGTTCCAGTTACTCGGAAGGCTGAGGTGGAAGGATCGCCGGAGCCCAGC
>NW_007046103.1:15326-23455 GCF_000164805.1 Carlito syrichta
TCAAAAAAAAAAAAAAAAAAAAGCACCAAACAGCTCCAAAATCCTTTTATTCTCTATTCAGGATAAATGAAGTTGTATGCATTGAAGTTTGAGCTCTGAATCTTTTATTTTGTAGATTGATCTCAGTAAAAGGGATAGAAAAAACTCCGATTTATCCATGTTCATTTTGGGGGGGGCGGGGTGCAAAACACTGGATGCACTCATGAATTAGAGACAGGTTCTCCTGTCCAACAAAACTCAAATGAACAGCAGATACATTCTGAAATTTAGCCTATTTTCTTTTCTTTTCTTTGAGAAGGAATCTCATTCTGTCGCCAGGCTGGAGTGCAGTGGCACACTCATGGCCACCGCAGCCTCAACCTGCTGGGTTCAGATGGTCCTTCCGTCTCTGCCTTCCAAGTAGCTGGAACTACAAGAATGCACCTCCACCATACATGGCTAATTTTTTGATTTATTGTAGAAATGAAGTCTCACCAAGTTGCCAGGTCTGGTCTCGAACTCGTGAGCTCAGACAATCCTCTCATCTCAGTCTCCCAGAGTGCTGGGGTTATAGGAGTGAGCCTCCACGCCTGGCTAATTCCACCTATTTTCTAATGTTCATCATTCAGCATCACTAATGCCGATGTAGCATCTGGGCTTTACTCTAAGGACTGCCAGCATTGCCACTCATTTTCTTGCCATTGGCAGTCTTGCTCTTGTTTGCCATGTAGAGTATTCAGCCACATTTTGCAGAAGTCATCCTCATTTATTTTTGTTTTTGAGTTGGAGTCTCACTCTGTCACCCAGACCGGAGTGCAGTGGCCGCTCCCGGCCACCACAGCCTCGCCTGCTGAGCTCCGACGATCCTTCCGCCTCAGCCTTCCGAGTAGCCAGAATTACAGGCATGCGCTACCACGCCCGGCTGATTTTTTTTTTTTTTTAATTGTAGAGATGAGGTCTCGCTGCCCAGGCGGGTCTTGAACCTGCGGGCTCAGGCAATCCACTCACCTCAGCCTCCCAAAGGCGTGGGATTACAGGCTGAGCCACCGAGCCCGGCTGTCATCCTCATTTATACACCACCATTCAGCAGTAGAGGGCTGAAGTGAGTTGACCCAGATGTGGTTGCTAGAGCCTTTAACTTAAATTGGATTGACTTGGGAAAGAGGTTTGTTGACATCCATTTTTTTTTTGAGTCAGAGTCATACTCTGTTATCCAGGCTGGAGTGCAGTGGTCCGCTCACGGTAATCGCAGCCTTGACCTGCTGGGCTCAGGCAATCCTTCTGCCTAAGCCCTCCAAGTAGCTAGAACTACAGGTGTGTGTCACCATGCCTGGCTAATTATTTTACTTGTGCATGTATGTATGTATTTATTTATTTTTGAGTCAGAGTCATTCTGTTGCCCAGGCTGGAATGCAATGGCACACTCACAGTAACTGCAGCCTTGACCTGCTGGGTTCAGGTGATCTTTCTGCTTCAGTCTTCCAAATAGCTGGGACTACAGGCATGTCACCATGCCCAGCTAATTTTTTTTTTTTTTTGAGTTGGAGTCTCACTCTGTCGCCCAGACTGGAGTGCAGTAGCCGCTCCTGGCCACCGCAGCCTCGACCTGCTGGGCTCCGGCGATCCTTCTGCCTCAGCCTTCCGAGTAGCCGGAATTACAGGCATGCGCTACCACACCCGGCTGATTTTTTGATTTATTGTAGAGATGAGGTCTCTCTGCCCAGGCGGGTCTCGAACCCGCGGGCTCAGGCAATCCACTCACCTCAGCCTCCCAAAGGCGCGGGATTACAGGCAGAGCCACCGAGCCTGGCTTAATTTTTAGATATTATGGTAGAGAAGAGGTCTCACCATGTTGTTCAGGCTGGCCTTGAACCCCTGGCTTTAGGCAATCCTCTCACATCTGCCTCCCAAAGTGCTGGGATTACAGTTGTGAATCACTGTGTCCAGCTGTTGACTTTTTTTTTCTCTTTTTTTTTTGAGTTGGAGTCTCACGCCGTTGCCCATGCTGGATTGCCTGAGCCGACCTGCTGGGCTCAGGTGATCCCTCCGCCTCAACCTTCCAAGTAGCTGGCCTTACAGGCAAATGCCACCATGCCTGACTAATTTGTTGATTTATTGTAGAGATGAGGTCTCGCCAAGTTGCCCAGACTGGTCTCGAACCCATGGGTTCAGGAAATCCTCTCCCCTCAGCCTCCCAATGTGCTGGGACTATAGGCGTGAACCACTGCGCCCCGCCTTGTTGACATTTTTTTTTTTTTTTTTTTTTGAGTTGGAGTCTCACTCTGTCGCCCAGACTGGAGTGCAGTGGCCGCTCCGGCCACCGCAGCCTCAACCTGCTGGGCTCCTGCGATCCTTCTGCCTCAGCCTTCCAAGTAGCTGGAACTACAGGCGCGCGCTACCACGCCCGGCTCATTTTTATTTATGGTAGAGATGAGAGCTGACCAAGTTGCCCAGGCGGGTCGCGAACCCGCGGGCTCAGGTAATCCACTCCCCTCGGCCCCCCAAGGTGCGGGATTACAGGCTGAGCCACCGAGCCCTGCGAACCAAAAGATTCTTAAGCAAGGAAGCCCACAAAGAAATACTTTTGCATCTACTCCGCAGAAATAGGTGACAGTATTATACATCATCTTGACCACTATCCCCTGTGTATCCAATCAAGACCTTTTGGTTAAAAACATTAAAAACGAACTCTGTTCAAATTAAGTAAATAAAAAGAAAGATATTACTTAGGTCACACAATAGAAAGAAAAACAAGATAAGATTTCAGAAGAAAATAGAACCATGTCAGCTTTGGGCATCTCAGTCAGAAACTCAGTCAGAGACAGCCTCTTTTAGTGCCAATAACTCAACTTCAAGAACATGAACACATTCTATTCAAGTTTCAGATTCCCATAAGAGGGAGAATCTTGGTGTATTTGCTATCTTCTAGTTTGAAAAAGACAGGTCACTGTGATTTACAATCTAGCAGTAGAGTGCTGCTACTGAAAGATGGAGACAACTGATATTCTCTTTATCCATGACAGGAAATCTGTAGGGAAAGAAATTAGAAAGGAGAATGGGGACAGTCATTAGTTATATATTCTTATAGATTCTATCTTTAGCAATATTATTTAAATGTGAGCGATGTAGTTGGGTGCCCTGACTCACGCCTGTAATCCCAGCACTTTGGAGGTTGAGGCGAGAGGATTACCTGAGCCCAAGGGTTCGAGACCAGCCTGGGCAGCTTGGTGAGACCTTGTCTCAAATAAATAAAAAAATTAGGTGAGTGTGGTGGTGTGAGCCTGTAGTTCCAGCTACTTGGAAGACTGAAGCAGGAGGATCACCTAAGTCCAGCAGGTCAAGGCATGAGCATGCCACTGCACTCCAGCCTGGGTGACAGAGTGACACTCTAATTTAAAAAATAAATAAATAAATTTAAAAAAACGTGAGAAACGTTAAAAGATGAAAATAAAAATAGATATACAAGATGTGAGTTTTGTCTAAATATATATGGGAGACATGCCAACAAAAGTAACAGAGGGTACCACTATTTTAAGATTATGCATTTTATTTTATTTATCATTTTTTTTAGTGTCGCACCCTCCATTCTTTTTGTTTTTTAGATTATGCATTTCAAATAAGAACCCATTAGAGAAGATGCCAACAAAATTTTCTTTCAAAATGGATGAAAAGAAATATTGTACAGTAATTTGAAATGATGCTTCAATAAATTAATAAATAAAAATACATTTAAAAAATTAGAAAAGTGAAATATGAAGTATTAAAATGTAGCATTAGAAACCAGATCAATACAACCAGATTAGAAATTTAATTTAATTTAATAAAGCATAATTTCCTGTATCATTTGTTGTTGAGTCAGGGCAGTCTCATTTGTTTTTTCAACCTAAATATCTTTTTCTCCACTCAAAATTTGCATTATTATTTAACATTGCTCAGGTCAAATATAAGAAGACATGCATATCAGGATTCTATTGTTGCTGCAATAAACTATCACAAAGCTAGTGGCATAAAATAACATAAACTTATCTTACAGTTCTGAAAATCAAAAGTTCAACAGGGATCTTAGTGTACTAAAATCAGGGTGTTGGCAAGACTGCATTTCTTTATGGAAGCACTGGGAAAGAAGCCTTTTACAACTGCTAGGGGTCACCCATGTTTCTTGGCATTCATGGTTCTTTTCTTCTAACTTCAAAGCCAACAATGGCTAGTCGTCTTCATCTAATGTCTCATCTCTCTGATTTGGTAGCACACTGAAGCTGAGAAAGGTTCTCTGCTTTTAGAAACTCATGTGATTAGATTGAGGCTGTCAGGATAATTGTCCTATTTCAAGGTCAGCTGACTAGTAAACAAAAAACATTCCCTTTTGCCATGTAACATATTCACAATTTCCAAGGACTAAGTTATAAACATCTTTGGGATGCAATTATTTTGTCTGCTACATCACGGAATAAGAATTAAAAAAAAAAAAAGAATAGAGTCAGAGCTGGGAGAGCATCATTAATATTTTTATTTATTTTTATTTTTTATTTTTTTGAGTTGGAGTCTCACTCTGTCACCCAGACTGGAGAGCAGTGGCTGCTCCCGGCCACCGCAGCCTCGACTTGCTGGGGCTCCAGCGATCCTTCAGCCTCAGCCTTCCAAGTAGCTGGAACTACAGGCGCGCGCTACCATACCTGGCTAATTTTTTTGATTTATTGTAGAGATGAGGTCTCACCAAGTTGCCCAGGCGGGTCTCGAACCCGCGGGCTCAGGTAATCCACTCACCTCAGCCTCCCAAGGCGCAGGATTATAGGCTGAGCCACCGAGCCCGGCATATTAATATTTTTAGATAATAAAGTTGGTCACCTAGAAAACTTAAGGTTATTCATAAACATGAATTAAATTAATAATATAATGGTCACTTGGTTCCTTCAAGGCAATTGGTTCCAAAAGCCCCCCCAGGATACCAAAATCCCTGGATGCTCAGGTCCTGTGTATAAAATGATCTAGTGTCTACATTTGAACTGTACATATCTTCTTATATAGTTTAAATTGTCTCCAGATTGCTTGTAATACCTAATACAATACAATGTAAATGTTATGTGTAGCCGGGCTCAGTGGCTCGGCCTGTAATCCTGCGCCTTTGGGAGGCTGAGGTGAGTGGATTGCCGAGCCCGCAGGTTTGAGACCCGCCTGGGCAACTTGGCAAGACCTCATCTCTACAATAAATCAAAAATGGGCCGGGCATGGTAGCGCGCGCCTGTAGTTCCATGCTACTTGGAAGACTGAGGCGGAAGGATCGCCGGAGCCCAGCAGGTCGAGGCTGCGGTGACCGGGAGGGGCCACTGCACTCCAGTCTGGGCAACAGAGTGAGACTCCAACTCAAAACCAAACAAACAAACAATGTAAATGCTATGTGAATAGTTATTATGTTATCTTTTCATTTATATTATATTATTTTATTTTTTTGTTTTCTAGGAATATTTTTGATCTGCAGATACAGAAGGCATACTGTAATTTAAGTGATCAAGAACTAACTTACTAAATGTGAAAAATAATATATGTAAATTTGAAGATAGGAAATAATTTGCAAGATGGCCTATTAGGGGTATGATGGTAGGTGGATAGATAGATAGATAGAGAGACAGATAGATAAGCTTTTCAGATTTTTCTATCATGAATATTATTATTATTATTATTATTATTATTATTTTGGTTGGAGTCTCACTCTGTTGCCCAGGCTGAAGTGCAGTGGTATGCTCATGGCCACTGCAGCCTTAACCTACTGTGCTCAGGCAATTCTTCTGCCTCAGCCTTCCAAGTAGCTGGAACTACAGACTCGTGCCACCACACCCAGCTAATTTTTTTTATTTATTGTGGAGACGAGGTCTTGCCAAGTGACCCAGGCTGATCTAAAACTTCTGGGTCCAAGCAATCCTTTCACCTCAGCTTCCCAAAATGCTGGGATTACAGGCTTGAACCACTGCGCTTGGCCATGAATATTATTTTTATTAGATAAAAAAATGAAATTTATTTCAAAATAAAATAATACTCATAAAAATGAAGAATCATCCTAAGTCCTGAGACTCAGTATGAATCAGAATTAATTTAGAAATTTAACGTCACTTCCATAAAGTTATAGTGGGAAATATTTTAAATATAATTTATTTTTTGAGTTGGAGTCTCACTCTGTCACCCAGGCCAGAGTGCAGTGTCACGCTCATGGCCATTGCAGCCTTAACCTGCCGGGCTCAGGTGATCCTTCTGCCTCAGTCTTACAAGCAGCTAGACCCACAGGCATGTGCCACCATGCCTGGCCAATTTCTTGATTTATTGTAGAGACTTGGTCTTGCCATGGTGTTCAGGCTGATCTTGAACCCTGAGCTCAGGCAAGCCTCTTGCCTCCACCTCCCAATGTGCTGGGATTACAGGTGTGAGCCACTGAGCCCGGCCTTAAATGTAAATTGAAAAATTTAAACTAAGTCTTTACAAAAGGTACTTAGTATAATAAATAAGCTAAATAATTTAGATCATTTTGAAAAAAGAAGATAATAAGGATTTTCCTATCAGGTATAAAATGAAGCTGCAGTGCATAAAACTGAGGTAGACATATATATAAAGAAGCTATGGAACAGAATAGAGATGACAGAAATAGGTCACCCTTGGAACATCCATCTGAAACAAACAATATTTTATCTACCTAGAGATAAAACATGGGTCCTGTTTGAGCAGTGAAGGCAAGTAAATGTCCTTACTGAGTATTTGCCAAGTAGACACAGACTTGAGAGAGAAGAGAAACCCCAGAGTTAATTCAACTTCTTTATCTATTCTTTTTTATTTTTTTTTAAGTCAGAGTCTTACTCTGACACCCAAGCTGGAGTATAGTGGCATGCTCACGGCCACGGCAGCCTTCACCTTCTGGGCTCAGGTGATCCTTCTGCCTAGTCTTCCAAGTAGCTGGAACCACAAGCGTGCACTACCATGCCCGGCTAATTTTTTTGATTTATTGTAGAGCAAAGGTCTTGCCAAGTTGCCCAAGCTGGTCTTGAACCCCTGGGCTAAGGCAATCCTCTCGCCTCCACCTCCCAAACTGCTGGGATTACAGACATGAACCACCACGCCCAGCTTAATTCAACCTCTTAAAAACTAAACACTGGATGGAGATTTATTATTGTTAGCCAAAGTATTACATATTTTAGAAAATAAATTTTTAAAATTAATGAAAAATATTTTTTATTAATTTAATTTGTGTGTGTGTGTGTGTGTGTGTGTGTATGTGTGTGTGTGTGTGTGGAGATGAGGCCTTGCTATGTTGCCCAGGCTGATCTTGAACTCCTGGGTTCAAGTGATCCTCCCACCTTGGCCTCCAAAAGTGCTGGGATGACAAACAAGAGCCACTGTACCTGACCTAGTGAAATACATATTAAAAAATTAAATATTTTTTTTCTCTGAATCAGTGTCACTCAGGTTGGAGTATAGTGGCACGCTGTTTACAGCCACCACAGCCTCAACCTACTGGGCTCAGGTGATGCTTCTGTCTCAGCCTTCCAAGTAGCTGTAACTATAGTCATGTGCCACATGCCCAGGTAATTTTTTGATTTATTATAGAGTTGAGGTCTCAGCATGTTGCTCAGGCTGGTCTCAAACCCACTGGCTCAGGCAGTCTTTTCACCTCATCCTCCCAAAGTGTTGTGATTAAAGTCGTGAGCCACCGCGCCTGGCTAATTTATTTTTAATTAGCCAGGTGTAATGGTGCATGCCTGTAGTTCCAGCTACTTGGAAGGTTGAGGTAGAAGGATCGCTAGAATCCTGCAGGTCGAGGCTGCGTGGCTGTGAGCATGCCACTGC
This sequence comes from Carlito syrichta, assembly GCF_000164805.1. Lineage (NCBI taxonomy): Eukaryota > Metazoa > Chordata > Mammalia > Primates > Tarsiidae > Carlito > Carlito syrichta. The sequence continues at coordinate 23,133 of NW_007046103.1, forward strand.
ACTCCAACCTGGGTGACAGAGTGAAAATCCAACAACAACAAAAGATTAATTTATTTTTTATTGACAAAGAAAAATTATAAATATTTATTGTGTACAAAATGATGTTTTGAAATATGTATACATTGTGGAAAAAGGCTAAATCAAGCTAAACAGCATCGGCATTGGTTCATACAAATGGTCTTTAAAAAGTTCATGAAGGCTGGGTACAGTGGCAGGGGGGCATGGGCTGGCACATGCCTGTAGTCCCAGGTACTCAAAAGCCCAGGAGGAGCCGGGCTTGGTGGCTCAGCCTGTAATCCCGCGCCTTTGGGAGGCTGAGGTGA
>NW_007046103.1:23643-27297 GCF_000164805.1 Carlito syrichta
AAAAAAAAAAAGCCCAGGAGGGAGAATTGCTTGAGTCCAGGAGTTCTAGCTGTGGTAAGCTGTGATCATGCTATTGCCCTTCAGCCTCGGTGGCAGAGTGAACATTGACTCAAAAAAAAAAAAAAAGAAAGACTTATAGAAAATGCATAATGCATATTATGAAAAACTATTCATAGATTTTGATGTTTTTGGCACCAAAATGTTGTCACAAATGCTTGTTACATGCCCGAACAACATCTAGTTTAAGGCACTGAGACATCAGTTTTAAAAAAGCCCCTATTAGAGCAATGTGAATTCTGCCAAAATTGAAACAAGAGTAGACATCTAATTTATGGTGAAGCTTGACTTGGGTGGATGAATAGTGAAATAACTGATGCTTTATGAAAAGTTTATGGGGACAATGTCCCAATGAAATGAGCAGTTTACAAGTAGATAACTCATTTAAGAAGTAATAAAATGATGTTGAGGATGAAGCCTGCAGTGGCAGATCACTGACATCAATTTGCAAGAAAAAAAATTCGTCTTGTTTGGTCTTAACTGTAAGTAAATAAGATTGTAATTGAAGAGTTCCGACGATTAACAGCAAAAACAATAGCCAACACAATAAATATCTCAATTGGTTCAGCTTACACAATTCTGACTCAAAAAGTTGAGCAGACTTTTCACTAAATGGATGCCACAATCATTGTACCCAGATCAGCTGCAGACTAAAACAGAACTTTAATGGAAATTTTGAACAAGTGCGATCAAGATCCTAGAAACATGTCTTCAAAAAACTGTAAAAGGAGATGCACTATAGCTTTACCCATACAGTCCTGAAATGGTCCAGTCAAAACAAAAATGGACTAGTCAAGAGGAAAGTTCATAGCACCAGTTCTTCAGAATGTTCAAGGCATTTTGCTTGTTGACTTTCTGTAGGGCCAGAGGAGGATGACATCTGCTTATTACGAGAGTGTTTTGAAAGAGTTAGACAACGTGTTACCAGAAAAACATGTGGGAAAGTTTCATCACAGAGTGTTCCACCACGACAGTCCTCCTGCTCATCAAATAAGGGCAATTTTACATGCCCAATTTTGGGAGATTTTTTCCTGGGAAATCATTAGGTGTCTGCCCTATAGTCCTGATTTGGTTCTTCCTGTATTCTTTTTGTTTATTAATCTTAAATTATTTTTAAAGGGCACTCATCTTTTCTTTAGTTAATAATGTAAAAAAGACTGCATTGACATGGTTAAATTCCCAGGACCTTCAGTTCTTTTTTGGGGGGTCAGTCTTATTCTGTCTCCCAGGCTGGAGTGCAGTGGCACGCTCACAGCCACCACTGGCTCAACCTGCTGAGCTCAGGTGATCCCTCCGTCTCAGCCTTCCAAGTAACTGGAACCATAGGCATGCGCCACCACTCCTGGCTAATTTTATGATTTATTATAGAGACAAGGTCTCGCCATATTGCTCAGGCTGGTCTCGAATACCTGAGCTCAGGCAATCCTCTGGCCTTTGCTTCCCAAAGTATTCGGATTAAGCGTGAGTCACCGTGCCCAGCTAAGACCCTCCGTTTTTTAGGGATAGACTAAATGGCTGGTATCATTGGTTACAAAAGTGTTTTGTGCTTGATAGTGCTAATGTTGAGAAATAAAGTTTATATGTGTGAGTGTGTGTGTGTGTGTGTGTGTGTGTGTGTGTGTACATACATATATATATTTAGAGTATAGCTCTGTCACCCAGGCTGAAGTGCAGTGGCATGATCGCAGCTTACTGCAACCTCGACCTCCTGTGCTCAGGCAATCCTTCCTCCCCAGCCTCTCAAGTAACTGGGACTACAGGTATGCACCAGCTAGTTTTTTGATATTTTGTAGAAATGTGGTCTCGCTATGTTTCCTAGGCTGATCTCGAACTCCTGGGCTCAAGCAGTTCTCTTTCCTTAGCCTCCCTAAGTGTTGGGGTTACAGGCATGAGCCACCGTGCATGGTTTATATTTTTTACTTTTATATTTTAGTTCAATTTTTCCATGAACTTTTTGAAGTCTACTCTCTTTGAAATTTTCAAGAAAGAAATTTTCATTTTGGAAGTTGTCAACTCTGGGTGAAGTCACAAAACCTGAAACACTTACTTTTTTATATCTCTTGAAAAATTTTGATTTTTTTTTGGTAGAGACAGAGTCTTGATGTTTTACCCAGGCTAGTCTCAAACTCCTGGCCTTAAGTAATCCTCCCACCTTAGCCTTCTAAAGTGCTGGTATTACAGGTATGAACCACTACACTTGACCTATATTTGGTTTTTTGTTTATTTTTTCTTTTTCTTTTTTAAAATTTTTTAATTATTTTATTTAAAAAATGTGGGGTATAAATCAGGGTTAGGTACATATGTGATCATCATACAGGTAACGTGTGGTGTGGGTACCCTTACTGATGTTATGTGCCCCCCGATTAGGTTTTTAAAGGACATTTTTTATATAAGTATATACCAAGAAAAAAACTTCTGACATTTGATAAATCTTATTTAAAAACTCCAAATATCCAACAAAATGATTCAAACTCTTTATCTTCTATTTGATATCTGTTAAAGTTCAACTATCCCACAGACTGCACATCTCAACCTGTAGTCTGACAAAATCAGATTTATTGATTTGCAAAAAGGGGAACACATTCTAGAGGAACCCAAAATGGTGTGCTCTACAAGGGGGCAGAGGGCACCATCTTTGGCAAGATTTGGGTTTCTGCTAAAGGATTCTGAGCAAGCTCTAAGGTAAGAGAGATAAGTTATTGGTCGGATGCTGTTTCTGTAGCAAGATTAAGAGAAGTATTTAACTAGGAATTGGAGCTATCATAAGCTGAGGGACATTCAGCAACTGGATATCCCCAGTACTAGATGGACATAGTAAACCTATGGTGTCATAGGTAACAAAACAGAGGTCACACAAGGAGGGAGTCAGGATGGCATTTTATAGCTGCTCCAGGGCCTTAAAAGAAACACCATTTCCTGTTAACTTTACAGCTGGCTTTATCTGTATCTGTCCACCCAACCTAACAGCAGGGATGCTTTTTCTTTTTCAGTCCTTCAGTCTCAGGAATTTTTACTCTTTTACATTGATAAAACCAACTCAGATTTAATTCTCATGTTTGTTAGAGCTTCAGAAGATAGCCGTGTCAGTTGATAATCAACTTTATTTTGACAGTACAACAGAAAAAATGTGTGACTTTGTGTAGTCATTATTCAAAATTAAGCTATGAAGACATGGATTAATGACTAGGAAAATTCAGTGTAAGACTGTTTTAGAGTTTCAGTATAAAAGAGAGAGAAAATGAAAACTTTAGAGACAAGTTCTAATAGTGGATCAGTTATGCAGCCAGGGCACAAGCCTGGATTGGAGCTGGGCCATAGGTAGGAATGTGAGAGGCGGCACCTTCCAAAGGGTGGGAGAACTGAGTACATCATCTCATGTTGTTTCTTGATTACCTTCTCTGCACAGCTCTTCATTGCACCAGACTAAAGTCAATGCCAGAGACCAGCTCCAGCCGGGTTCAGGGTACCCCAAAAGTGGAGATGGCGTTGGTGATTGGGGGGAAGAAGAAAGAGAGAAAGAGAGAGAGAGAAAGAAATAGACTGGACCCCAGTCTAGTGCAGAAGCCATTTAATGGGAATTACAACTGGTCTTTTATA
>NW_007046103.1:27453-46519 GCF_000164805.1 Carlito syrichta
CAACAAAATGGCTGTCTTCTAAAACTGTATTCTACAATTTACACCTTCAATAAATCCTAAGATCATGACCCAGAAGCCTGTGACCAATACTAAGGCTCTTAGATGTGACACGAGTTTGAATTATAAGTTGTGTGAAAGCCAAAACTGCAGTTTGTGGAAGGATGGGAGCAATGAGCTTCTAAAGTTCATCCCGGTCTCAGAGTTTTTATGTTTTGAGCTCACAGGAGCTTAATCTGGTTAGTGCTGAGTAGAAAGGGGAGGAAATGGGGTCAATAGCTCCCGAACGCATCCTAGTGGTCTCGGAGTCAACGGCCCTTCCTGATCCCTAACGCTCAGTGGGCCTCCGTGGCCGGCTCCCAACAAGCCAATTTCACAATGCTTCCTTTAATGTCTTTCTTTCCTTGAGACTTCAGAATATTTTGAAAGGGAGCACTTCTAGTAATAGGCTCAGAGGAAGCAGTTAATTCTCTGTCATCGTCTTGATCTCTTCCTTCCTATCCTTCCACCCCTGGTCTTCTCCCTGACCTCCATTTCGCCCTCTTTCCTGCTCTACTCCCCTTCTTCCACCCCTCATGGGGAAAAACTGATTCAAAAATAAATACACACAAAGAAATGGCAAGGTAAGAAAGAAATGGTAAGATTGTGAAAGAGGATCTGCTGCTGAAACTGGAACCAGGACAATGCAGAATTGGCTCATGAAAGTGTTTACATAGCTATTAGACAAAGTCAACATAAAACTCCTAGGTAAGCCGGCCACAGGGGCACATGCCTGTAATACCAGCACTTTGGGAGGTGGAGGCAAGAGGGTTGCCTGAGCCCCAGGGATTCAAGACCAGTCTAGGCAACTTGGTGAGACCTTGTCTCTACAATAAATAAAAAAAAATTAACCAGGTGTAGTGGCATGTGTCTATGCTTCCAGCTACTTGGAAGGCTGAGACAGAAGGGGCACCTGAGCCCAGCAGGTTGAAATTGCAGTGGTAGTGAGAGTGCCACTGCATTCCAGCATGGGTGGCAGAGTGAGATATCTGCTCAAAAAAATAAAACAAGCAAGGGAGCTTTCTTTGCAAGAAAAAAAAAAAGAAATCCAGGCTAAGTGCAGTGGTTCAAGTCTGCAATCCCAGCACTTTGAGAGGCCAAGACAAGAGAATCGCCTGAGTCCAGGGGTTTGAGACCAGCCCTGGGCAACTTGATAAGACCTTGTCTCTACAATAAATAAAAAAAATTAGCCAAGTTTGGTGATGCATGCCTGTAATTCCAGCTACTTGGAAAGTTGAGGCAGAAGGATCGCCTGAGCCCAGCAGGTCAAGGCTGTGGTGGCCATAGCGTGCCACAGCAATCCAGCCTGGGCAACAAAGTGAGACTCCAATTAAAAAAAAAAAATCCTAGGTAAAGGAAACTGCATTTGCCCAAGATAAGGGTATAAAGAATAAGCAGCCGGGCTCAGTGGCTCAACCTGTAATCCCGCGCCTTTGGGAGGCTGAGGTGAGTGGATTGCCTGAGTCTGCGGGTTCGAGACCCGCCTGGGCAGTGAGACCTCATCTTTACAATAAATAAAAAAATCAGCCAGGCGTGGTAGCGCGCGTCTGTAATTCCGGCTACTTGGAAGGCTGAGGCGGAAGGATCGCCGGAGCCCAGTAAGTCGAGGTTGCGGTGGCTGCAAGCGCCCACTGCACTCCAGTCTGGGTGACAGAGTGAGACTCCAACTCAAAAAAAATAAAAAAACAGAATAAGCAAAAAATCTCTAAATTTGCCTGTACAAAAATTTAGGAGTAGAAAATTGGGGTGTGTAAGAATGGACTCATTTTGTTGACAGATAATCTTATTAAATATTAAAGGAAAGAGGTAGAATCACCTTTTGGGAAATACAAATACTCTGAGATATCAGCATTTTGAAAACATAACTCTATTCAAGACTTAGTAAACAAATAATTTTGCAATGTGAACTATGGAGGGAGACCCGCCCAAAAATCAGAATTGTGTTTTCGAAGAGCAGGCCCCTTGTAGTACACTCCGAATTTGTTCCTCTGGATCAAACAGTCAATCAAAAAGTTTTTTATCTGGAAGTTTTGAGAAGCTTGAATCAATTTGCAGAAGAAATGTCCCGAGTTGTGGCAAACCAGTTCTTCCACTATGACAGTGCATCTGCCCACAATGTGCTGAGTGGTCAACAGTTTTTGACTAAAAATGACATGATCCCCATGCCCTGCCCTCCCTATTCACCCCATCTCACCTTGACTGACTTTTTTGTGTTTCCCTGGATGAAAAAAGTTCTCAAAAGGAAACATTTTGCTGATGTGGAAGAGGTGAAATAAAACCAGCGAAAGCACTAAAAGGCATCAAAATTGATGAGTTCAAAAACTGTTTTGAGCAGTGGAAAAAGCGTCTTGATATGTGTATTGCATCAAACAGAGAGCACTTTTTTCTTTTGTTTTTTTTTTTTGAGTTGGAGTCTCACTCTGTCACCCAGACTGGAGCGCAGTGACCGCTCCTGGCCACCGCAGCCTCGACCTGCTGGGCTCCGGCGATCCTTCTGCCTCAACCTTCCAAGTAGCCAGAATTATAGGCAGGCGCTACCACACCCAGCTGATTTTTTGATTTATTGTAGAGGTGAGGTCTCGCTGCCCAGGCAGGTCTCGAACCCGTGGGTTCAGGCAATCCACTCACCTCAGCCTCCCAAAGGCGCGGGATTACAGGCTGAGCCACCAAGCCCGGCTACAGAGAGCACTTTGAAGATGACTGAAGTTTAAACATGTAAGAATAAATGCACATATTTTTTCTAAGTAAATTTTGGTTTTTCTGGCTCCTCCTTGTATGTTATAGAATATACAATGGAAAAGGCAATAAAGGGAATAAGTGACAATTTGAATGCATTATGTTTATAACATTTTGCTATATAATATTTGTGGAGGTTCTGTTGCTTTGGTGGTGTGAAGAAACTCATGAAAGTTGACCTAAATCAGTAATGAAATATGTACAGTCACCTTAAATGCGTTTTTGTTAGACATCAAGATTTGTGATTTGGGGCTGGCCACAGTGGTTCTTTGGGAGGCTGAGGTGAGGGGATTGTCTGAGCTCACGGGTTCAAGACCAGCCTGGGAAACTTGGTGAGACCTCTTCTCTACAATAAATCAAAAAGCCTGGCATGGTGTTGCGTGCCTACAGTTCCAGTTACTTGGAGAACTGAGGCAGAAGGAACTCCTGAGCCCAGCAGGTCGAGGCTGTGGTGGACGGGGGCATGCCACTGCCCTCCAGACAGGGTGATAGAGTGTGACTTCAACTCAAAAAAAAAAAAAAAGATTTGTGATTTTTATTAGTACCATAAGGATTAATGCATATATCATACCATGAAGAAATATTATTTGTCAGAAAGAGCACATGTTTACTTTCAGAAGAAAGAAAAAAACAGCTAAAATTTTGTGATATGGGCAAACTTGAATTTTTTAAGAGATATTAACAAATTAAATTTAAACAACCTGATACTTGAAAGAGTGAGTGCCAAGAATTAAGTATGGGATTAGGCACGTGAAATTGGTGATACTGAATTACATTTGACTTGTCATTCAAATTAGTGAATAATTGGTAAGTATTGAGCACTAACTGCATACAAAACAGTGTTCAATTTTGCCTCTAAGGAAGATTTTATTGATTCTTTATCATCATACCTTTGAAGATAATCATAAAAACAAAATAATATTGACTAATTTCATAAACATCAAGAAAAAAAATAGAATAGTAACCATGGCAGGAATTAAATGAAACACAATTCTTCCTGATGGCTTAAAATACACTTTTCTTTGCATATTACCATTCTTGCTTGAGATGGATTTCTTGGGTATTCATAAAATGTTTTTTTGATTTTTTTGTTTTTTTCTTGAGTTGGAGTCTCACTCTGCCGCCCAGACTGGAATGCAGTGGCCTCTCCCGACCACTGCAGCCTCGACCTGCTGGGCTCTGGCGATCCTTCCGCCTCAGCCTTCCAAGTAGCTGGAATTACAGGCACGCACTACCACGTCCAGCTAATTTTGTAGTGATGAGGTCTTGCCAAGTTGCTCAGGCGGGTCTCAAACCCGCAGACTCAGGCAATCCACTTACCTCAGCCTCCCAAAGCATGGGATTACAGGCTGAGCCACCAAGCCCGGCCATAAAATGTTTTTTTTTTTACAAACTTTCTGGTGCGATATGAGCTTAACTTTTTTACCAGTAATTTCTGATATGGAATTTTAATATTAATGATCTCTTTGGAAAATACCTTTCTGAAAATTATTTCGAGAATAAAGACTTTCTATGTATAAACACCTAAAAAGAGCAATTACTGTGAAATCTCAGGGGAAGTCTGGTATCTTTTTCTCCTGAGCAGCTACAATCTTTCAGCAGTTTATCCCAGGGGCTGCACTAAGGAGCTGAAATTTCCCAGGAGAATGTAATAAGGATAAAGATGAAATTTTTATTTTGCCTTAGGAAGAAACAACATTTTCTTCTGGATTTTAGAGAATTCAACCTGTATTAAAAGTCAGTCAAGTGTAGTGGCTCAAGCGTGTAATCCCAGTACTTTGGGAGACCGAGGCAAGAGAATTGCCTGAGCTCAGGGAGTCGAGACCAGCTGGGACAACTTGGTGTGACCTTGTCTCTACAATAAATCAAAAAATTACCTGGGTGTGGTGGCACTTGCCTGTGGTTGCAGCTACTTGGAAGGCTGAGGTAGGAGGATCGCCTAAGCCCAGATGACTGAGGCTACAGTGACTGTGAGCGTGCCACTGGACTCCAGCCTGACTGACAGAGTGAGACTCTGAGATAAAGTAAAATAAAATAAGGCTGAGGCAGAAGGATTGCCGGAGCCCAACAGGTCGAGGCTGCGGTGGCCGGGAGCAGTCACTGCACTCCAGTCTGGGTGACAGAGTGAGACTCCAACTCAAAAAATAAATAAATAAAATAAATAAAATAAAAATAAAATAAAATAGCCATTTCTGTCTTAAACAATGCCACAATTACAAAGGGAGAATAAACAGGAAGAACAGGAAGAATACCAAGGCATTGTAAATAAAGCAACACAACAATAACACTTTATTCCCCCCTGCCCTCAATTTTCATGTCATCACAAATATTTAGTGTGTTTTACTTCTTTTTTCCTGAGTCGGAGTCGAAATCTGTCGCCCAGACTGGAGTGCAGAGGCACACTCATGACCACCACAGCTTCAACTTGCTGGGCTCAGGTGATCCTTCTGCTTCAGTCTTCCAAGCGGCTGGAACCACAGGAGTGCGCCACAATGGTCGGCTAATTTTTTTTTTTTTTTTTTTTTTTGAGTTGGAGTCTCACTCTGTCGTCCAGACTGGAGTGCAGTGGCCGCTCCCGGCCACCGCAGCCTTGGCCTGCTCGGCTCCAGCGATCTTCCGCCTCAGCCTTCCAAGTAGCCGGAATTACAGGCATGCGCCACCACACCCGGCTGATTTTTTGATTTATTGTAGAGATGAGGTCTCACTGCCCAGGCGGGTCTCGAACCCGCGGGCTCAGGCAATTCACTCACCTCAGCCTCCCAAAGGCGCGGGATTACAGGCTGAGCCACTGAGCCCGGCTTAATTTTTTGATTTGTTGTAGAGACAAGGTCTTGCCAATTTGCCCAGGTTGGTCTTGAATGCCTGGGCTCAGGTAATCCTCTTCACCTTGGCTTCCCAAAGTACTGGGATTACAGGAGTGAGCCACCACATCCGGCTTGTGTTTTACTTCTCTAAAAAAATATTTTTTATTTGATTTTCTTGAATTTATATCATTATATATGCTGAGACTTTTTTCCTCATTTTTACTTTCCACACTTTATTCTGTCACAAAAGTTGGCAACAAATAGAAGAACATGGACCAAATTTATCATTGATAAATAATCACAGTGGAAAAATAATTTTTGTTTGAATAATACTTTATAATTTTTGAAGTACTTAGCTGTATAAGAGGGACCAAAAACAAACAAACAAACAAACAAACAAACAAACAAACAAAAACTCCCAAAACAGAATTACCTTTTGAAGGGCAGATGCCTTGTAGCACACTTGGAATTTGTCCCTCTGAATCAAATGGTCAACCAAGTTGAAAGTTTTGAGAAGATGTATCATGATTTGTCCTGAATTGTGTCAAACAGATGACTGGTTCTCCTACCATGACAACACACCTGTCCACACCACACTGAGTGTTCAGCAGTTTTTGACCAAAAACAGCTTAAACCCCGTGCCCCACCTTCCCTATTCACTCAATCTCACCCTGGTTCCCTGAAGAAAACAGTCCTCCAAGGGAAATGTTTTGCTGATGTGAAAGAGGTGAAACAAACAAACAAACAAAAAAACGGCAGAAACACTAAAAGGCATTAAAATTGATGAGTCCAAAACCTGTTCTGAGCAGTGGAAAAAGCATCTAGATAGGTGTATTGCATCAAACAGAGGGCACTTTGAAGGTGACTGAAGCTTAAACATGTAAGAATAAATAGTGGCATACCTCATCAACAAGGGTACCTGCATATTGAACATTTGTATACCTAACTCTGAATTGTACCCCACATCTTTAAAATAAAAAAATTAAAAGTTAAAAAAAACCACGCAATTTTGTATAAATAAATTCCGGTTTTGGGGGTTTCCCTCTCATATTACCTCATTTCACAAGATCGCTTGAGGCATGTATGACACTGGCACTTGAGCCTATACCCTTTTGATTTTGAGGAAACCGAGGCACAGATTGGTTGATAATAAATTCAAAATAAAGAGCAATATTAGGATGAGTAAGTTTCTTGGTTTCTAGTTTCAAGTTCTGAACCATAGGCTGTCCCGTGATGTTCCTTCTGTGCCTATGGCCTCCTGTGGTGGGCATTTAGCTAGAAATGCTAAGTCCTCTATTAAATAAATCTGAAAAGAACATCTTTACACTTATTATGTGTAAAATAGAGTTATGTTGGGGCCTAGAAAATCTGGGGCCATATAGGTGAATGAGTGAGAAGTAGATACAATTAAAGCACAGTTGACACTGTTCTTCTCCCCACTGTCTTCTGAGTGGACAAGAGAAACCCAAGTAATGATCCTCAATCACCTACAAAATTGATTTTGAGCAAGAGTTATTTCTTACAGGCTTAGAAGATTTAGCTGAAAACGAGAACTACAAATATAGTATTCCTGGTAGCTGAGTAAATATAGTGTCTGGTAGCTAGTAAATACCTCTGGTTGAATTATGTCCTCCAATTCTGTGACTTCCAGATTTGCCTCTTGGGAGCCTTCAGATCCCAGGCCTCCAAACCTTGCTACGGCTTCCTCTGGATAAACCAATGCCTTACATTCTTTTAAATTTGTTTTTCTTTTGTTTTGTTCTTCCAGGGAAAAGAGAAGGGCAATTTTCTATCTTGAAGCAGTATACGATCAAAAATAGCAGCTCTCAATCCTGACATTAAAAATACTCACATGAGTCCCACTCCAGAGATTCCATTTAATTGGTCCCAAGCAAAAATATTTTTTAAAGCCCTCAAGTAATTTTAATGTGTAGCTAGTACCAAGAAATCACTATTCCCAAGAAATCATCATAGTTGTATTTTAGGAAAGCTTCAAATAAAAGACCAGAGGGTAATACAACACTCCATGCATTTAAAACTTTAAAAGAACCCAGATTACAAAAAGATAAATACTGAGGAAATGGCAATTTTGAAAAAGGATTCAGGGTTGTAATGGAATTATTAATGAATACGATTTTTTAATTGAATGGGCTCTACTATTCTAGTCTCAAGCTAAAAAAGAAGCATGTTTTACAAGCAGTGCCTTGATAGAAAGGAGAACGTTTGACCCAGTCATGACAGGTTAGAGACATAAAAAAAAAAAAAAAAAAACCTTTGAAAAGGCAGAAGTGGGAAAGGAAGATCCACAAGAAAGGGTGACAGCCAGGTTTTTAAAGCATGAGTTGAACCAAAAATATGAACTAGGGAGGAGTTGGAGCTGTGAGATGACAGTGGGACCTGTGGTGATAGCCTTGTAGCTCAAGATGATGTTGCTATAAATTACTCCACCATATTTCTTAACATTTCAGGGTATGATTCTTGCAAGATGAAAAAATGGCTTTTCTTTCTTTCCTGTCTTAGAACTGGAAAAGCAAACATTGTTATCAATTTAATTACTTTTTCCTAGATAGCTTGCAATATTTGGCAGCAGGATATAACAAAAATCTTATGTACTTGGGACTCAGTCAGACCTGGAATCAAAGCCTGACTCAGGTCATTTACTGGAGTGAGAAAAGAAATTGAAGTATTGAGGTATACATCTCTTTTTTGTCTGCAGCTCCTGACCATTCCCTCAGTAAGCAGAGGCATCTACATTGCCTCAGAATTAGGTTGAGAAAGGAGGTAAAGCGAACAAACAGCTAATTATCAATTTTTTTTTTAAACTTTCAATCTAGACTCGTGAGGAGAAGAAGAGAAGGCTGTTAGGGGAGTAGAGCACAGGATATCAGACACAATCATTTATCTCTTTGCAGGGGGATATTCTGTGAAGCAGAAGCAGGGACGGAAAAGAAAGGAAGCATTCCTGTAAGAGTTCTGGGAAGAGAAAGTCTTACAGACAAGGAGTAATGCACCTTCCTCATGAAGAGCTTTAAAAGATTTGCTTGGAGCTGGGAGCCGTGGCTAGCGCCTGTAATCCCAACACTATGGGAGGTGGAGGCAAGAGGATTGCCTTCAGTCCAGGGGGTCGAGACAAGCCTAGACAACATGGCGAGACCTTGTCTTTACAATAAATCAAAAAAATTAGCTGGGTGTGGTGGTGCGTGCCTGTAGTTCAAGCTACTTGGAAGGCTGAGGTGGAAGGATCACCTGAGCCCAGCAGGTTGAGGCTGCAATGACCGAGAGCGTGCCACTGCACTCCAGTCTTGATAACAGGGTGGGACTCAAACTAAAAAAAAAAAAAAAAAAAAAGAGCTTGGATCCCTCTGCAGAGTGCAGAGATTCTGGAGTGAGCCAAAGAGAGGCACAGACATGCATGCATACTCCTTGAAAGTCTGCCAGACAGCCGGGTTCGGTGGCTCAGCCTGTAATCCCGCGCCTTTGGGAGGCTGAGGTGAGTGGATTGCCTGAGCCCGTGGGTTCGAGACCCGCCCCGGCAACTTGGCGAGACCTCATCTCTACAATAAATCAAAAATTAGCCAGGCGTGGTAGCGTGCGCCTGTAGTTCCGGCTGCTTGGAAGGCTGGGGCGGAAGGATCGCTGGAGCCCAGCAGGTTGAGGCTGTGGTGGCCGGAGCGGCCACTGCACTCCAGTCTAGGTGACAGAGTGAGACTCCAACTCAAAAAAAAAAAAAAAAAAAAGAAAGTCTGCCAGGTAGTTTTGACATGCAACCATCCTAAGGTCTGACTACGAGTGGGCATTCAACACATGTTGGTCTCTCACTTTTTAGTACTTCCACCATTACCCCCATGCCCTCATCAGATCAAATCCATATTACTGCAAAAGCATTGTCACTAGTTTCCCAGGCTTTAATTTTATCCCAGGCTGGATAAAATTATTGCTTTTCCTTTGTCTTCATGATGACTGAAAGCCACTGATGAATTTATTTCCACTTTAAAAGTAAAATTCCACATCTCTAGAGTTTAATATTTGGAACAGATTTATGCCAACTTGCCTACGCTATCCTCATGAGCCCTTCAAATTCTCTGCCTTAGGTACAGTCAGCTGCATAAAATTCACCATAATAGATGTCTCTTTTATTCATTTAATAGGTTTTATCATTTTTGAACTATCTTGTGCCAGTTGCTTTACATATCTTATCTCATCAGCCCTCAAAACAACCCTAGAAAATAGGATAGTAATGTTATTTTATCAATTAATGTCTTGTAAGTTTTATAAAAAAATAACTGTACTTGAGCCTTTTGAAGTCTTGTTCCTCAAAGTGTAGTCTGTTCTAATAATATCAGAAACATCCTTAGAATTGCAGAATTTCAGGCTCCACCCTAGACCTATTGGATCTGAAACTCAGAAAGGGAAATTTAACAGTATTCTTGAGTGATTCATTTGGACATTACAGTTTAAAAGCAAGTTAAGTGCTTAGTTAGCTTTAGTTAGCTTAGAATATATTGTACATAAGGAACTCAGTTATGTGTTGATTGAAGACAAGTAGTATTCATTCCAGAAAGAAAGGACTAGTGGTATAACTATAGCATGTAAATAAAAATATCCATAATGAATATTTACCTTTTTTTTTTTTTTGAGTTGAGCTCTCACTCCATCGCCCAGACTGGAGTGCAGTGGTATACTCATGGTTACCGCAGCCTCAATTTGCTGGGCTCAGGTGGTCCTTCCACCTCAGCCTTCCAGGTAGCTGGAACTACGAGCATGGGCCACCATGCCTGGCTTATTTTTTGATTTATTTTAAAGAGGAGGTCTTGTCAAGTTGCCCAGACTAGTCTCAAACCTGTGGTCTCATGCCATTCTCTCATTTCCACCTCCCAAAGTGCTAGGATTACAAGCATGAGCCACCACACCCGACTTAAATACAGTACAATTTTAAAATAGTTTACAAAAATAAACTTTACTTCAGTAGTGGATATTCATCACAAATGTACTTATCAAAAATCAAAATTTATCAAGAGAATGTGAATGAGTATATATTGATTATTCTTGGTTCATAGAGGCAAAAATAAGATGTCTTTTTTTATTTTTAATTTTTCGAGTCACTGTCTCACTCTGTTGACCAGAGTGCAATGGCATGATCATGGCCACTGTAGCTTTAACCTGCTTGACTCAGAAACTCTGCCACTTGTCTTCCAAGTAGCTGGAACCACAGGCACACACCACTACACCCAGCTAATTTTTGGATTTAATGCAGAGATGAGGTCTTACTAAGGCTGGTCTTGAACCCCTAGGCTCAGGCAATCTCTCACCTTGGCCTCCGAAAGTTCTGGAATTACAGGCATGAGCCACTGCACCCAGTTGAGATGTCTTTAATGATAATGATCCCATCTAATATTACCAAGGCTCTGTAGGAACAGGAACTATGCTTTTTGTTACAGCATAGGGGTATCCCAGTGCTGGGAAAACACAGTTGGCTTGCATAGAACTTACAGAATGAATAACGGAATAAACAGTGCTGCAGCTTGAGCCTGTAAGCCTTAGTTATCTGGAAAATTTACTTATGTATGATGCAAATCTCAGTTTTCAAACATCTAACTTTAATTCTAAAAGAAGTAGTCATTTTTGGAATGTCAGTGGTCAGAAGTTGTTTCACTAAGGTTTAAATGTTAGTATGTCTTTGTGATTTATTTCATTTATGAGTACACACAGTACAAATGCACATAGGATAAAATTCTAGTGCTCCTGCGATAAAGTTTCCTAACCATCCAGTGCTTTCTTTAGTGGCAAACACAATTTCTTGGTATTTTGATCCTTTCCTAACTACTATTAAAAGCAAACAAATTTAATTTTATTCAGTTCATTATTATGTAGTAGATCTTGCTCTAAAAATGCAGGTGTTCTTTTTTTTAGTTGTTGTAATTAGAATAATTTGCATCCCATAGATGAAATGCTGTCCAAAATTCAATGATCCAGAAGTGTTCTTTGAACATTAAAGCAAAAATGTGTATTGTTGTACTTTATTGCTCCCTGATGAAATTGGACTTGGCAGGAGCAGAGCCTGGAGTAATGCCAAGTTTATTCTCAGAGTTTGCAATCAGAGAGCAAGCTGTACCCAAATCCAAAAAGGCAGCATCATGCGTGAGCACTGGGTCAGAGCTCGGCATTACCAGGGACTGAACAAAAGAAAGGAAACCAATATTCATTAATCAATAATAATCAATATAATGTGCTATTAGAATGACTGGACCCTGGCTCAAGACACCTGACATAGTTCTCTGACTTTCTTTGTGAAGAACTGCTTTACCTTGGAAAATTGCCTTAGTTTCTCTGCAAGATGTTTTCTTATCTATAAATTGAGATTTCAAAGATTTCTAGCAAGACTAATATCTTATAACTCCCAATAGGTTGGACATAGGTTGTCTTAACCATCGAAAAAAATCTCTTTATTGACTTTATTTTTTTAATTTTTTTTTAATTTTTTTGAGTTGGAGTCTTACTCTGTCACCCAGACTCTGTTGCCTCGACCCGCTGGGCTCCGGCGATCCTTCCGCCTCAGCCTTCCAAGTAGCTGGAACTACAGGCGTGCGCTACCACGCCCGGCTAATTTTTTTTTGAATTGTTGTAGAGATGAGGTCTCACCAAGTTGCCCAGGCGGGTCTCAAACCTGCGGGCTCAGGCAATCCACTCACCTCAGCCTCCCAAGGCGCAGGATTACAGGCTGAGTCACCGAGCCTGGCTACTGACTTTAAAATGTCATATAATCTGAAGTATTATTATTATGTTTAAACACAGAACCAATGAGGCTTTAAAGTAATTTTGAATGTGAGCAAACTGCAGACTACAGCCAACCTGAAACTGGAAAAGGTATTGCATCTCCTTTTTCCAGTTGACCTTCCAAACATTTAGAATTTCTCAATTTAGGCTTTTAGGATTTCTGGATCTAGACTTTCACCACAGCAGGGTGATTTGATATATACATACTACTTTTTTGTCCCCTAAATGTTTGCCATAATTTGTGTTACTCTGAGTATATGTATCTGCCTGTGCAGGTGGGGTTTTTTTTTCTTTTTTCCTCCCCACATTCAACAGCAATGGAGTCTTCTTGGATGTCATACTCTAACTTCTGGGAAGCAGTAGATTAAAAACAACTGTATGAGACAAACCCCATTTTTTACTCTACCAGTTACTTACTTTTTTCTAAATCTGTTTTCTTATCTGCAAAATATAATCAATATTAGTAACTTTCTAGAGTTGATAAGAAGATTGAGATAATAACTTAAAATATTTAGCTCAGCCAGGGATGGTGGCTCACCCCTGTAATCTCAGCCCTTTGAGTGGTCAAGGTGAGAGAATTGCCTGAGCCCTCGGGTTCAAGACTAGCCTGAGCAATGTGGCGAGACCTCATCCCTACAATTAAAAAAAAAAACCAAGCCGGGCTCGGTGGCTCAGCCTGTAATCCCACGCCTTTGGGAGGCTGAGATGAGTGGATTGCCTGAGCCCGCGGGTTCGAGACCCGCCTGGGCAGCGAGACCTCATCTCTACAATAAATCAAAAAATCAGCTGGGCGTGGTAGCGTGCTCCTGTAATTCTGGCTACTCGGAAGGCTGAGGCAGAAGGATCGCCGGAGCCCAGCAGGTGGAGGCTGCGGTGGTCGGGAGTGGCAACTGCACTCCAGTCTGGGCGACAGAGTGAGACTTCAACTCAAAAAAAAAAAAAAAAAAAAAACCCAGAGACATTGATTTTAGTTTTCATTTGAATGAGAATTTGGTTGTTGGCGACATCATAGAAGTTTTATTGACACTCATATTTCTTTCCTTTATCATCTCTTCTTTCTATTATTATTATTATTATTATTATTATTATTATTTTGAGATGGAGTCTCACTCTGTCTCCTAGGCTGGTGTGTAGTGGCACAATCATGGCTCACCATGAGCTCAACCTGCTCAGCTCTGGCAATCCTTTGCCTCAGCCTCCCAAGTAGCTTGGTCTACACTTACACACCACCACGCCCAACTTATTATTTATTTCTTTGTTTATTTATTTATCAAAGATGAGGTCTCACTGTGTTGTCTAGGCTTTTTTATTTCATTCTTTAAGTAACAGCTTCATTGTGATAACTTTTATATACCATATGATTCACCCATTTAGAGAGTTCAGTTCAATGGTTTTCATTGTATTCAGGGTTTATGCAACCATCACCACCATCAACTTTAGAACAACAAAAAAAATCTCATGCCCATAGCAGTTACACTTCTTTAATTCATTTTGCCTGTAAAAGTGAGAAAAGGTCATTCTCTTACTAAGATTACTCCAGGAATGAATGAATGTTGGCAGTTGATGAAAAGAGAGCACATAATGCAAGTAAGTTTGAGATCAATACACAAAAAAATGGAAGTAATAAAATTCAATGAGTAGTATTTTGAATCCATAGAGTAAAAAAAAAAACAACTCTATGGAAAAAGGAACACAGCGTTTCTTTTGACAAATAATACCATTATTATACTATTATTCTTTTTTGGCAATCATCACAAAAAAATTTATTATTCTTGACTTAGTAATGACCTTCCTGGAATGTTTTTAGGAGATACTTCAAATTTGCAAAAAATATTTTTTTTGGCAAGAGTTCTGCTTATAATTAGAACACAAAATGATATGAAAGGCCTTCCTTTACTTCTACTGAAACAATGTTACTTGATAAACCAAAATTCACACTTTGTTAAAGCCACCATTTTGTAAAAATCCTATTTCATAGGTACAAATGGAGACTATTTTCGCCTGATGTAGTTGCTGAGGTTAGGTCAGTATAGGTGGAGGAGCAAGCTTCCAGACCAAAGATAATCTTTGCCTTGAGGAAGAGAAACCTGCCAGACTTTTTTGAACCTTTGAGCTAGTGTGAGGGTTTTACATTCAAGGAAGCTTCAAATATAAATAAAATGCTCTTCCCCAAATATTGTTTTATCATGAGTATTTTACTGAGTAATCAAGTCTTGGATTAGGCCTGGAAAGGAAAGAACATCACATTACTTTGCGATTTAACATTTTATTTTATTTTATTTATTTATTTTTTGAGTTGGAGTCTGACTCTGTCGCGTAGGCTGGAGTGCAGTGGCAGGTTCACGGCCACTGGAGTCTCCACCTACTGGGCTTAGGCGATCCTTCCACCTCAATCTTCCAAGTAGCTGGAACTAGATGCACGTGCCACCATGCCCAGCTAATTTTTTTATTTATTGTAGAGGAGGTCTCACCAAGTTGCCCAGACTGGTCTTGAATCTGTGGGCTCAGACAATCCTTGCACCTCAGCCTCCCAAAGTGCTGGAATTATAGACATGAGCCATTGCACCTGACCTGCAATTTAACATTTTAAAAGTCTCTTATTTTCATTGTCTCCTGATCTCAGAAATCCCGCAGTCTCCAAGATACAATGCTACATGGTCTCACTGTTCCGTAGTCTTGCAACAATGACTAAAAAGAGTGACAGGTGTTGGCAAGATATGGGCCGACTGGAACTCTCATACATTACTAGTTGGAATGCAAAATGGTACAAGTCTTTTAGGAATGGTTTAGCAGTATGCTGTAAAATTAAACATACGCCTGCCCTATAACGCAGCAATTCCACTCTTAAGTATCCGAAAGAAATGAAAGCCTACATCCAAAAAATACTTGGATGAAAATGTAGATAGCAGCCTTGTTCTTCCCCAGTATCCCCAAACAGAAAGCCCTGACACATGAGCTGGGTGCGGTGGCTCACGCTTGTAATCTCAGCATTTTGGGAGGTAGAGGTGAAAGGATTGCCTGAGTCCAGGGGTTCGAGACAAGCCTGGGAAACTTGGCAAGACCTCATCTCTACAATAAATCAAAAAATTAGCTGGGTGTGGTGGCACATGCCTGTAGTTCCAGCTATTTGGAAGGTTGAGGTAGAGGGATGGCCTGAGTCAAGGCTGCGGTGGCCATGAGTGTACCACTACACTCCAGCCTGGGCATCAGAGTCAGAATCTGACTCAAAAAAATAAAGTAAAATAAAATAAAATAACTGACACATGAATATGTAAACAAATTCATACAATGGAATACTATTTAGTAGTAAAAAGGGACAAACAGAAACAGACACAGAAACAACAGCAAAAAATATTATATTGGATCAAAGAAGCAAAATACAAGAACAAATAGTATATTATTCATTTAAATCTCTTTCTACAATAGGTCAAACTAATACATGGTGATAGAAAGTTGACAAGGGGTTGCCTTGGAATGGAGAGAGGGGAGGAAGGTGGGACTAACTGCAAAGGGTTTTAAGATAACTTTCTAAGGTGATAAAAATTTTCTATATCGGTACTGGTGGAAGGGGGCTTTGTCAAAATTTATTGACTTATACAATTAAAATTTGTGTACTATACTTCAGGCCAGGCATGGGTTGATACTTGTAATCCCAGCACTTTGGAAAGCTGAGGGAAGAGGATTGCTTGAGCCCAGGAGTTCGAGACCAGCCTAGGCAACATAGTGAGACCTTGTCTCTACAAAAAAAAAAATCAAACAATTAGCAGGGTATGGTGACATGTTTCTGTAGTTCCAGCTACTCAGGAGGCTGAGGAGGAAGGATCTCTTGAGCCTTGGAAGTTGAGGTTTTGGTTAACTGTGATTGAGTCACTGCGCTTCAGCCTGAGTTACAGAGTAAGACCTCAACTAAAAAAAAAAAAAAAGTTATTTCAATAAAATTGATTTTTAAAAAGGAGAGAGTTCTTACAATTCAAATCAATCTTTTAAACAATTCTTTGCTGAAACCATTAATTTCAGTGTTTCCCCAATACAGAAAAACAAATCAATAAGTACATTGAAACAAACCATATAAATAGCAGTTGGGTAATGTCATGGTCAAATGATGGTAACTCTGTGCTCAACAATATTATCCAGGGCAGTTAAATTTCTAATTATTAAGACCTTGTAGCAGCATGGCAAATGTTCAGGATATAAACATAAACATTTTATTAGACTAAAAACTAGAACTTTATGGATTGCTGACAGTGAGATTAATAGGACTCATAAATCTAAACTCTACAATCTTGGAAAAAATTGTAGTCATCAGTTTTAGCTGATTCTTCACCTTACTGATAATGCACATCAAAGTAACTATAATAATTAGAAATTATACTGTCAGCAAATCTAAGGTAGTAAAATAGATCAGGCATGTCTGACTTAAATGATTATGTTTATAAAAGTTCATCATTCTTTCTCAATAAGAGTAATACAACTTTGTAGAAATTGAGCATGCTAAACATTTTTATTTCGAGGCTTATTAAGATTTATTAAATATTTTCCTAATTTATTATATTTCTATAAAGCAAACAGCATAATGTTTACATGTCTGTGAATTATTCTTTGTGTAAGTAATATTATTAAAGTTTAACATAGTCTTCAGGCGATGTATTTTGCTATATTAGTTTATTTCTATTTCCAAGTTTATCACTAGCTAATATTTGTGAAGAAATATATTAATATGTTTTTATTTCTGACCAAGTTCTGTAAATATCTAATATGATGATAAAACTTTTGTGAGAATGAGACAGCATCCTACAATTTGGAATAAATTTGCCTCAGTTATGAACTATTTCTAAGTAGGAAATTCTAAAATAACCAAAAAATTTTGAAGAAAAGTTTAGAAAATATATGTCAAGGTTGCTAGAAACGATTGAGTTAATGTCATAAGACCCATGCTTCTTTGTAAAAAATATGTTTATGCCAGGCTCGGTGGCTCAGCCTGTAATCCCGCGCCTTTGGGAGGCTGAGGTGAGTGGATTGCCTGAGCCCGCGGGTTTGAGACCCGCCTGGGCAGCAAGACCTCATCTCTACAATAAATCAAAAAATCAGTCGGGCGTGGTAGCGCATGCCTGTAATTCCGGCTACTTGGAAGACTGAGGCGAAAGGATCGCCAGAGCCCAGCAGGTCGAGGCCGGGAACGGCCACTGAACTCCAGTCTGGGTGACAGAGTGAGACTCCAACTCAAAAAAAACAAAAAAACAAAAATATGTTTTAAATGGTCAGCATTTCATGCCTATTTGGCATGGAATAAACAATATAAAAGACAACGGTTATATCTGCATATATCTTAGCATGGAAAAATACTCAGTAACACTTTACCTTTTCAATATTATTATTGCCCTCAGAAAATTAACCAGTACTGATTTCATTTGTATTTGGACCTATAAACTTTGTTGTACAATGATTCTATGCTGTGCTTGCAAAGCAGCCAAAGGGGAGACAAAGTAATGTAGGTAAGTTTCATTTATACTTGGCATTCAAGGGAACAAGATAAAGAATAATTGGGATTTCAGCCACTGTAGGAAGTATTCAGAGTAATCAGAGCCATCAAATAAAGTGAAGCTTGAATTATTTCTTTAATGCATGGTGAAGGGTGCAGCTGGATTGGGTCATTGCAGTAGCATTTAATAAGTAAAAGTGAAGTCATTCGGTAAAGTACTGTGCAGATGTCAGACTGGATCCAATATGGGCACTCCCTCAATGAGAAAGAGAGAAAGGTAATACTTCCACAAACTAAAGCTTTGTCACATCTGAGCTGTTTTCTAAATGTAGCCACTGAGATATCTAGAATGGTTTACAGTTCAAAAAAACAGATGGTAGTCAGTTTTGGTTTGTTTTTTAGTCCTTTCTATGTATTGTCTACAAAACTCGGGCTCACTGGAGTTGCTGACAGTTGAGATGGGGTACATTTGGGATGATATGACCATAGACTGGAAGTCCTAACCATGTCCCACATAATAAATGTCTTCACAACTGAAGCATTACTATTGACAAAATTACTTGAACATTTTTTTCCTTTTTTTGAGTCAGAGTCTTACTCTGTCAGTCAGGAGGGAGTGTAGTGGCACACTCATGGCCACCGCAGCCTCGATCTGCTGGGCTCAGATGATCCTTCTGCCTCAGCCTTTCAAACAGCTGGAATTACAGGTATGTGCCACCACGTCCGGCTAGTTCTTTTTTTTTTTTTTTTTTTGAGTTGGAGTCTCACTCTGTTGCCCAGACTGGAGTGCAGTGGCCGCTTCTGGCTACCGCAACCTCGACCTGCTGGGCTCCGGCGATCCTTCCGCCTCAGCTTTCTGAGTAGCCGGAATTACAGGCATGCGCTACCACCCCCGGCTGGTTTTTTGATTTTTTTGTAGAGATGAGGTCTCGCTGCCCAGGCGGGTCTCGAACCTGCGGGCTCAGAAAATCCACTCACCTCAGCCTCCCAAACGCGTGGGATTACAGGCTGAGCCACGGAGCCCGGCGAGGCAAGTTCTTACCAAGTTGCCCAGGCTGGTCTCGAACACCCGGGCTCAGGCAATCCTCTCACCTTGTCCTCCCAAAGTGCAGGAATTACAGACTGAGCCACTGTGCCCAGCCAAACATCTGTTTTTAGTTATAAGATTCCCAGATACGTCAGCTGGGTTCGGTGGCTCAGCCTGTAATCCCGAGCCTTGGGAGGCTGAGGTGAATGG
>NW_007046103.1:46539-91100 GCF_000164805.1 Carlito syrichta
GACCCGCCTGGGCAATTTCGTGAGACCTCATCTCTACAATAAACCAAAAAAATTAGCCGGGTGTGGTAGCGCGCGCCTGTAGTTCCAGCTACTTGGAAGGCTGAGGCGGAAGAATTGATGGTGCCCCAGCAGGTCGAGGTTGTGGTGGCTGGGAGCAGTCACTGCACTCAAGTCTGGGCGACAGAGTGCAACTCCAACTCAAAAAAAAAACCCACAAAAACAAACAAACAAAAGATTCCCAGGTACAATCTTCCACTTAGCTTTGATAAAATATATATTTTCTATGAGTATATTTACTTTGCAAGTGAAACAAAGTGGTCAATAATAAGATATATGTAGTAAAGTGCAAACATTTTTTGATATGGCAGAATTTCATAAAAAGTTGAGGTGTTAAAATTAAGCTTTCCAAGGAAGTTCTTTTATTGCTATACATGACAGTTACTATATTATATGTAGTTTACAGAAATACAAATGAATCTATTAAACATGATGGTTTTTTCTGTAATGGAGAAGTTACTATAGATGGTAAAGCAGACGGTGTTTTTTTTTTTTTTTTTCCCCCTCCACAAATCCCCATTTAATGATGGACTCTCATATGACAACATCTTTTTACAAGATTTCTGGGCAGGTGTGATCAGAAACCATCACCTAAAGAGAAAACAGGAAGGAGTAGAATGAGAATACTGA
The DNA here is from genome assembly GCF_000164805.1 of Carlito syrichta. Classification (NCBI taxonomy): domain Eukaryota; kingdom Metazoa; phylum Chordata; class Mammalia; order Primates; family Tarsiidae; genus Carlito; species Carlito syrichta. Next base: position 47,227 of record NW_007046103.1, read on the forward strand.
GGAAGGTAGTAGTGATGCATGCACTTACCACACAGACTGTCCCACAAACCCAATTTAAAATGGGAAGAGCCCTAGTGTTGACCTGTGATCTCCTTGTAATTCCTCATCTTGCCATCTTCATAGATGTCACATTTTCTTCTTTATTTAAAAAGGTACTGATTTGCTCACATGTAATTAATTCTGAATGGGAACATTTTTCACCAAGTATAGTAGAAGGGTCTCATTTCCATCACAATGTTTTTCAGTTCTTTCATCATATCTCTTATTTGGGAATCATGGAGAAATCACCTAGATGTGAAATGAAAAATTGTCATTAACAGCCAGGTTTTTACACATTAGATATAACAACATGAAAGTTGGTTCTTTGGGAAATAAAAGAATTGCCTTGAGGTCATGGGGATTTAGGGGCATCGATTATTAGGAGGCTACATGGAAGCAGAAGTGTTCTGGAGTTTTCTACTGTCTAGACAGACAAATTCTTTAGATAGGCCACCGTGAGGTCGGCGCATCCCTCACTGCTGTGGGTTAGAAACCTTCCATCCAAAGCAGAGATGCTAAACTCATGTGTTTCCAACGTCCCTTAAGTACTCCTCACCTTGAAAGTCACTTCCCCAAAGCTGGGACAGCATCTGTCCTGAGAGGCCAGGTCACCTTCTGTGTCTCTGAGACAGTGTCCTGTCAGGCCTCAGTTGAGTTGAGCTCGATGAGTTTAAGTGTAAAATGCCTGTACCACTATCAGTTTTTTCTTTTCTTTCTTTTTTTTGAGTCGGAGTCTCACTCTGTCACCCAGACTGGAGTGCAGTGGCTGCTCCCGGCCACCGCAGCCTCGACCTGCTGGGTTCCGGCAATCCTTCCGCCTCAGCCTTCCAAGTAGCTGGAACTACAGGCGCGCGCTACCACGCCCGTCTCATTTTTTATTTATTGTAGAGATGAGGTCTCGCCAAGTTGCCCAGGCGGGTCTTGAACCCGCGGGCTCAGGCAATCCACTCACCTCAGCCTCCCAAAGGCGCGGGATTACAGGCTGAGCCACCAAGCCCGGCTCACCATCAGTTTCAAGTTGGTTTCACATCCACTGAAATGGGTTAGTATAAATGGTCCACTAGACATGTACCTAGGAGTGGGATTTCTCCTTTGCTCTCAGCAGATCCTAAGTGACCCAATAATTTTGTTGCCCTGATGCCTCAAATTTCAATCCAACAAAAAGGTGCCCGTGGGGGTGACCTTTTTAGGAAGCCACATCCCACAATCCTTGGCAAAGTGCTAAAGGTGTGGTGAGGCCTGGATGGGGATTTCTTTTTTTTTTTTTTTTGAGTTGGAGTCTCACTCTGTCGCCCAGACTGGAGTGCAGTAACCGCTCCCGGCCACCGCAGCCTCGACCTGCTGGGCTCTGGTGATTCTTCTGCCTCAGCTTTCCAAGTAGCTGGAACTATAGGCGCACGCTACCACACCCAGCTAATTTTTGATTTATTGTAGAGCTGAGGTCTCACCAAGTTGCCCAGGCGGGTCTCGAACCCGCGGGCTCAGGCAATCCACTCACCTCAGCCTCCCAAAGGCACGGGATTACAGGCTGAGCCACCGAGCCCGGCTCGGGGATTTCTCCCAAAGCGGCTGGCCTTGGCTCCAGTTGTGAGAGCAGTGGGCAGTCATAGGCAGTGTCTGGTATATCAGCAACTTCCAAAAGTGACTGAGGAAGCAGGTAGGCTCTGGGCTGAGGAAGTTGATGCTCTGGAGGGAACCAGGTGCTCGTTGAGAAGATTCTGAGCTGTGCAGGGATGCGGCAGGGCAAGTCAGGACAAAGTGGTCCAGGGTGAGGTGCACTGAAGCAACACACCGTCCCCACTTCCCATTTGGCCCGCTTCTCATGTTCCTCTCCAATCTCACTCTCATGGCAAAAATGTGACAGGAAGTCAACAGCCACAGGACTTCGGGGGGATGAGGTGCACCACCCTGTACTGCCCTCCTTGGTTGATCACCACCTGCAGTATGCACAGTTTGGGATGGAGTCCTGCAGGCCAGCAACCCCTTCACCAAGTGCCATGCCTGTGCCAGAGTTCCCAGCATGCCCTGCTAGGCATGCAACATCCTACTCCTCCCCCCAACTTCAGTGAGGGGAGGAATGTCAACCTCAAGATGCTGCAAGAAAAACGTGCTTTTAGGCCAGCTGCAGTGGCTCACACCTATAATCGCAGCACTTTGGGAGGCCGAGGTGAGTGGATTGCCTGAGCCCATGGATTCGAGACCAGCCTTGGCAACTTGGTGAGACCTCATCTCTACAATAAATCAAAAAATAGGCAGGTGAGGTGGTACATGTCTGTAGTTCCAGCTGTTTGGAAGACTGAGATTGAAGGATTGACTGAGCCCAGCAGGTCAAGGCTGTGGTGGCCAAGAACATGACACTGTACTCCAGCCTGGGTGACAGAGTGAGACTGGGGGTTTGGCTAAAGTGCTGTGCTTTTTCACATTCCAGGGCTCCTTCATTTCCTCCAGACTAGTGATCAGGTCCAGCTTAGAGACAGTAAGGCCCAGAAAAACCAGGTTTCTGTGGTTCTCTAACATCACATTCCTGTACGATATCTGCTGAGGGGGTCCAGGCATTCCCACTCCTCTGGAAAGAATTCTATGACTTCATCTTTGAATATCAACAGCCCCATCTCCTGGCCTCCGGATGTCCTGGCGTCCTCACCATGGACTCCCACAACCAGCAGGTGACAGGGCGACAGAGGTTGAGACGAAGACACACGAGGGTCCTGCAGGGAGGATGACCCAGCTCTCAAGCAGACAGTGTTTGATACTAAAGTCAAGACCTAGGCATGACTATTTATATATTTAACAATTAGTGAGTAATTACTAGTATTGTTAGTTTACTACAAGGGCCATAATGAACAAAACTAGTCATGTTTTCTGCCTTGATTGATCTCAGAGTCTAATGGAAGAAGACAGATATTTAATGAAATAATTATGAAATAAGCATTAACAATCTTGCTAAGAGTCTTCATGGAAGGGATAGTATCATTCTAAGAATGGGGGAATGTTGGGAGTCAGCCACAGAGGCCCACTGAGCGTTAGGGATGAGGAAGGGCCGTTGACCCCGAGACCACTAGGATGCGTTCGGGAGCTATTGACCGCATTTCCTCCTCCTTTCTACTCAGTACTAACCAGATTAAGCTCCTGTGAGCTCAAAACATAAAAACTCTGAGACCGGGACGAACACAAGCTAACTTTAGAAGCTCATTGCTCCCATTCTTCCGCAAACTGCAGTTTTGGCTTTCACACAACTTATAATTCAAACTCATGTCACATCTAAGAGACTTAGTATTGGTCACAGGCTTCTGGGTCATGATCTTAGGATTTATTGAAGGTGTAAATTGTAGAATATAGTTTTAGAAGACAGCCATTTTGTTGAAAGAATGCGGCTGGGTTACTTGCAGGGAGCCCACTGTGAAGTTTGGACTGGGCCACATTCCAAACATTCTGGGATGGGCCACTTTCGTTTGTAAAGTAAATACTTAAGCTTCTATAGAATTGTTTAACTTGGCATAAATCAATCAGTTTAGGATGAAAAAGGTTTATAGAATATGTCAGTCACAGATTAGGTTATGTTTTGTTATGCGATTTTAAGATTATCATATGAAAAGGGTTTAAAGGCAATCATTGATTAAGTTTTCATGGATTAAGGTTTCTGGTGGGTGGGGGACACCCCTCCCACATCTGACCTTGTGTACAAAAGACCCATTGTAATTCCCAATGACACACATCGCTTCTGCACTAGACTGGAGTCCAGTCTCTTTCTCTGTCTCTCTCTTTCTTTCTTCTTCCCCCCAATTGATGACGCCGTCTCCACCTTTGGGGTACCCTGAACCCAGTTGGAGCTGGACTCCGGCAGGGGAATAGATGTGGATGGGCAGATAACAGTTTTCTTTAAAAAAAACTAATTGTTTGAGCTGAAGTTTGCAAACAAGTAGAAGGACCTAGGCAAGAAGAGGTGTTATAAGGTGAGGTAAATGCGAATGCAAATGACCTGGGACAATAGAACATAAATTATCCCAGAAACTGGCTACGTGCAATTTGTTACACCTATAATCCCAGCACTTTGGAAGGCAGATGCAAGAGAATTGCCTGAGTCCAGAGGTTTGAGACCAGCCTGGGGAATTTGATGAGGTCTCATCTTTACAATAAATCAGAGAATTGGCCTGGCGTGGTGGCACATGCCTAGGGTTTCAGCTATTTGGAAGGCTGAGCCTGAAGGATTGCCTGAGCCCAGCAGGCCGAGGTTGCAGTGACCATGAGCGTGCCATTGCACTCCAGCCTTGGCAAGAGAGACACCAACTCAAGAAAACAAAAAAAGGTATTACAGAAACTGAAAGGCTGGAGTGACTGGAGCTCAGAATGACCTGCTTTTGTTTTTGTTTTTTCTGAGTTGGAGTCTCACTCTGTAGCCCAGACTGGAGTGCAGTGGCTGCTCCCAGCCACCGCAGCCTCGACCTGCTGGACTCCGGAGATCCTTCCGCCTCAACCTTCCAAGTAGCTGGAATTATAGGCATGAGCTACCATGCCCGGCGAATTTTTTATTTATTGTAGAGACAGGTCTCGCCAATTTGCCTGGGCAGGTCTCAAACCCTTGGGCTCAGGCAATCCACTCACCTCGGGCTTCCAAAGCACAGAATTACAGGCTGAGCCACCGAGCCTGGCTAGACAGTTTTCTACCTTTAAAATGAAATTTTGTTGTTGAAATAATGAATGTGAAAGCACAACAACAACAGAAATTATTGTTTTCAGTACTTGTTTTCATTGTGGAAATATCCCTGTACATTTGGACACCTTAATTCATCTATTTATTTATTTATTTATTTATTTATTTATTTCGGAGTCTCACTCTGCCACTCAGACTGGAGTGCAGTGGCATGCTCACGGCCACCACAGCCTTGACCTGCTGGGCTCAGGTGACCCTTCCACCTCAGACTTCCAAGTAGCTGGAACCACAGGCACGCACCACCACGTCTGGCTAATTTTTTGATTTGTTGCAGAGACGAGGTCTCACCAAGTTCCCCAGGCTGGTCTCAAAACCCTGGTCTCAGGGAATCCTCTTGTCTCGGCCTCCCAAAGAGCTGGGATTTCAGGCTTGAGCCACCATGCCTGACCTGGACGCTTTACTTCTTTTTAACAATCAGATAAATTTGACATTATGATCTTATTTCCATATCCTTATCAGATAGATAACAATATTTATTATTTAAGGATATTGTGAGAATAATAAATATGTATAAAATATTTAATTTTTATTGAAAATCACAACATTAATTCAATATATTATTTTACTTTTATAAACTGAATGTAACCTCATTCGTTGTCATAGGCCTTAAATCAATGGTAGTTCATTTTTAGTGGGGAAAATTAATGGTGTCATGTAAAGTGCTTATGAGTAACTCCAACACAATAATTCAAAGTCCTATAAAATATCCATCACATTTGTGTGAAAACATCACAAGATGACCAACATCTTTATTCTGCTGTTCTTCCGTTTCAGATAATTTTACCTCATTAGGATCAATATGCTTGTTTTGCAAGTGTGTGTGTGTGTGTGTGTGTGTGTGTGTGTGTGTGTGTGTTTGCTTTCTTTCTTTCTTTTTGGAGTGCAATGGAAGGCACGCTCATGGTCACTGCAGCCTCGACCTGCTGGGCTCAGGTGATCCTTCCACCTCAGTCTTCCAAGTAGCTGGAACTACAGGTGCGCACCATCATGCCCAGCTAAATTTTTTTATTTATTGTAGAGACGAGATATCACCAAGTTGGCTAGGCTGATTTTGAATCCGTGAGCTCAGGCAGTCCTCTCACCTCAGCCTCCCAAAGTGCTGGGATTATAGGTATGAACCACTGCGTCCTGCCTGTGTGTTTGATTTCACTTGGAGACCAAGTTTGGTCAATTCCAATATATAAGGTAAAAAAAAAAAAGAAAGAAAGAAAGAAATGGTCCACTGTTTGCCAAACTATTTTTTCAAATTGAATTCATATATGTCTGCAGACATTTTTATAAACCATATTTTAGATTCATCCTTAAAATACTATTCAAATTCCTTTCCCAAAATATTTTTTTTTTTTTTTTTTGAGTTGGAGTCTCACTCAGTCGCCCAGACTGGAGTGCAGTGGCCGCTTCCGGCCACCGCAGCCTCGACCTGCTGGGCTCCGGCGATCCTTCTGCCTCAGCCTTCCGAGTAGCCGGAATTACAGGTGCACACTACCACACCCGACTGATTTTTTGATTTATTGTAGAGATGAGGTCTCGCTGCCCAGGCGGGTCTCGAACCTGCGGGCTCAGGCAATCCACTCACTTCAGCCTCCCAAAGGCGCGGGATTACAGGCTGAGCCACCGAGCCCGGCTGCCAAAATATTTTTAAGGGTTACCTACTTCTTTGTGGATTTAACAAGGCTGCCCACTGTTATAATTTTAACATCCCACTCTTATTGTTTTTATTATTTGCATTATTTATTGTTTAAAAATGTACCATTAACAGGCCAGGCATGATGGCTCATGCCTATAATCCCAGCACTTTGGGAGGCTGAGGTGATGGGATTGCCTGAGCCCACAAGTTCGAGACCAGCCTGGCCAAATTGATGAGACCTCATCTCTACAATAAATCAAAAAATTAGTCAGGCGTGGTGGTGCATGTCTCCAGCTACTTGGAAGGCTGAGGTGGAAGGATCACCTGAGCCCAGCAGGTTGAGGTTTCAGTGGCCGTGAGCAGTGTGCCACTACACTCCAGCCTGGTCGACAGAGTGAGACTCCAACTCAAAAAATATAAAAAAGTAAAAATGTACTACTAACAATTTTAACATTTCATTCAGAAACATCAAAATTAAAATAAGATTACAGAACACTTCAGTTTTTGGAATGATCGACATTTAGTGCAGTTTACTGAGGAATATGCATGAAGCTTATTAGCAGGCTCTATGCCCTGCCTGTATCTCCTGGGACCTTAGTATTGTAGTGCACACCAGTAGACTCTTAGGGACAGTGTGTATGTCTTTGAGAGCTTTCTTTGGTCTATGGACATTCTGCTGGTGCTGGTAGCAAGTTAAAATACTCGGAATTTCCACCTCTCAGGAGTAGCACTCAACCAGGATAACTGGAAAGTGGTATTTACACACCTCAGTTCCCTTGCCCTTCAGTTGGGACAAGGCTCTGGTATATATTCTAATTTGGCTCCTGAAGCCCAAAGTGGTAACTTAATAATACCCTCTTGCTATTGTGTTATTATGCTATTGTGTTATTAAAGTTGTCTTTATTTCCTATTTCACTTTCTCACTTTGCTATCAACATTTCTTAGGGTCATTTTCCATCGAAACTGTTTATACTCGAAGCCCTTTTTCAGGGCTTACTTGTGGGGTAACTCAAACTAGGACACTTATCACACTTTCTTTTATGTAATTTCTAGTATAACTTTAAAAGTCTAAGTATGGTAGAGAGAAGAGAGCAATGAGAGGGCACATGATACCAATATTTTCAGGAAAATTAAGTTTGTGTCCATTGTAAACACAATAGGACTCTTGGAGCTATCTGAAATCAACTACATAACTTATAAAGTAAAGTACTCTTTATTTATGACTTTAATACATTTTCACATGCACAGATATATAAAACTATAACTACCATGCTGTATATATATTCATTCAATCAAAAATATTTCTTGAGCACTTACTAGATCCCAAGTACAGTGCTAGATTGTGAGGATACAATGGTGAGTAATACTGATATCGTGCCACACTCATAGATCTTGTAGTGTAATATATAACTGGTTAATACTCAATGGTATGAAAAAAAATATTTGGACCCAGCTGAGCATGTGACAGAGAAAATTGATCTAATCTGGGTGTCCAGAGAATTGTTCCATAAGGAGTGAAGTTTGGGCTCACCCGTGAAGCAGGAATTAGATAGGAAGGGAGTTGGAGATGCACCAACAAAGAGCAGAGAATGCCAAGGTGCTGAGTCCTCAGGTATTGTGGAACTTTGAGAGAACTTGAAAGATGGCCACTGTGGCTAGTATGTAGGGGACAAGGAAGAATGATGTGCCTGGATCTTTTTTTTACAAGCTCTGTTCAGCTTATGTTAAGAATATGGCCTTGGAAAGTTATTAGAAAACTTAAATTGGAGGCCAAGCACAGTGGCTCAAGTCTGTAATCCCAGCACTTTGGGAGGCCGAGGCAAGAGGGTTGCCTAAACTCAGGGATTCGAGACCAGTTTGGGCAACTGGGTGAGACCTCATCTCTAAAATAAAACAAAAAACAAACAAACCAAAAAAAAGAAAACTTAAGTTGGGAAGTAAAATGATAAGATTTATAGTTTTTTTGTTTTTTGAGTTGGACTCTCACTCCCTCACTCAGACTGGAGTGCAGTAGCATGCTCCCAGCCACCGCAGCCTTGACCTGCTGGGCTCCGACGATCCGTCCGCCTCAGCCTTCCAAGTAGCCGGAACTACAGGCGTGCGCTACCACGCCTGGCGAATTTTTTGATTTATTGTAGAGATGAGGTCTCACCAAGTTGCCCGGGCGAGTCTCAAACGCGCAGGCTCAGGCAATCCACTCATCTCAGCCTCCCAAAATGCTGGGATTATAGCCTGAGCCACCGAGCCCGGCCAATATTTATAGTTTTAAACAATCACTTTGGATAGTATATTGGAAGACAAGCAAAGATCACTTCAGTGTCCATGTAATTTGTGCTAAAGCCTAAAGCCAAAGCCCAAATCATTAGAAATGTCAAACTATTTTAAAATATGTTGCTTCAACCTATTTATTAATATGCTGAGATTGCAAAGGGTCTAAAATGCTTATTGAGAGTAGTTATAAAAGTCTAAATTGAATAGTCAGTCACGATGTCACTATGGTTTCTTTGTTCCAAATTCAAAAGCACTCTCAATTTGCATTCAGCATTTACATATATGTATTTTTTTTTGAAGCAGAAGTATATAGTAAAGTGAACTGGGAGTGGTGGCTCACACTGTAATCCCAGCACTTTGAGAGGCAGAAGTGAGAGGACTGCCTGAGCCCAGGGGTTCGAGACCAGTCTGGGCAACATGGTGAGACCTCGTCTCTACAATAAATCAATAAATTGGCCAGGTATGTTGGTGCATGTCTATAATTCCAGCTACTTGGAGGGCTGAGGCAGAAGTATCGTCTGAACCCAGCAGGTGAAGGCTGTGGTGGCCATGAGAGTGCCACTGCACTCTAGCCTGGGCAGTAGAGCGAGATTCCAACTCAAAACAAACAAACAAAAAGCCGGACACGGTGGCTCACGCCTGTAACCTCAGCACTTTGGGAGGCCAAGGCTAAAGGATTGCTTGAGCCCAGGGTTTCCAGACCAGCCTGGGTAACTCGTCGAGACCTTGTCCCTACAATAAATAATAATAAAAAATTAGCTGGGCATGGTGGCGCGCGCCTGTAGTCCCAGCTGCTTAGAAGGCTGAGGCGGAAGGATCGCCTGAGTCAAGTAGGTCCAGGCTGCAGCGGCTGTGAGCATACCATTACATTCCAACCTGGGTGACAGAGTAAGACTCCAACTCATAAAAATAAAATAAAAAAAAGAGAAGGATATAGCAAAGTGAAAGGCCAACAATCAACTGGCAAAGGTTTTCACCTTTGCCAGTTACTGTAAGACCTGTTCTTTCAAAGCCATTTGCAATAGATGAAGTATGCAGTACTGAGTGTACAATGGTTTCCACACTTGCTAGTTACTGTAATAGGACCTGTTCTTTCAAAGCTACTTGAAATAGGTGAATTATAGTGTACTTATCTTTGCAAATGAATTACAAAGCTTATCAGCTTGTCAAAGTTATGGTTACATTCATTGTAAGACAGAAGGCTGAGCATCTAAAGGAAATCGTATAATACAATTTAAAAGTTTATATGAACTCGCCAATCCCTTTTCTATTCTTGGCTTTTTCCTTTCCTCCTTCTTCCCTCCCCAACCACTCCCCACTTCCCCCTCAGTCTCCTTCTTTTTGTTCTCTTCTTTCTCCTTCCCCATTCTCTAGGTACTATTTTGTGTGAATTTCCCATTGGGCAAAAAAAGAAAAGAAAAGAAAAAGGAAAATGTGGATTTAGCTAGACCTTCAGAACCTCTGATCCTGTTCTGAGGATCTCTGTGTTTAAAGACGTCTATGTGCTCATTTTTTCCTCTTCAGCCTTTACCTGCTTTTTTACTTAGTCCTGTTTTCCCTGGGACAATTGTGTCCTGTTATTCACAGGACAATTGTGTCCTGTTATAGAGGATACATCATGAGCCATGGCTCTCACAGAATATCAAGAGAAAACCATTTGGAATTGGAAAATTCGGGAGATAAAACACCATAATATTTTCAAGCAATTATGAATACATTGTTATGACAAAAAATGATTACTGCTAAAAGCAAGTAATGCCATTCAGAAATTTGGCTAATGTGAGAGGAAATTATGCTTTTAATGGACCAAAAGTGAAACTGCTTTACTATCAAATCTTTTTATGTAAACCCCTCAAAGCATTTAATAGAAAGGTCATTTCAACAAACACATTTTATGTTGAAAAAATAAGCTGGGTGCAGTGGCTCATGTCTGTAATCCCAGCACTTTGGAAAGTATAAATGAGATGGTTGCCTGAGCCCAGAGGTTTGAGACCAGCCTGGGCAGCTTCTCAAGACCTCATCTCTACAAAAAATCCAAAAATTAGCCAGGTGTGGTGGCACACACCCGCAGTCCCAGCTACTTGGAAGGCTGAGGTGAAAGGATCGCCTGAGCTCAGCAGGTCGAGGCTGCAGTAACCTTGATTGTACGACTGTACTCTAGCCTGGGCTACAGAGTGAGACTCCAATTCAAAAAATAAGAAAAAAAGTAATAATGGGGACAGTTAAAATTTTAAGATCAAAGAGAGTTAATGATACATTGGAGGAGATCAATGTGTCCCAAAATATAACCAAAGTGCTTACATTACATAAATTACTATAATTCTGTGTATTCAGTAATATATATTATAGTTATGTATTATTAGTATGTTAACCAAGTTAAACACTGCAAATAATAATGATTTTCACTAAAAATGAAAGCAAGGGCATAAGCTAAAGCCAGATTAGAGATTTCAAAAATTAAGCCAGGCACAGTGACACATACCTATAATCCCAGCACTTTGGGAGGCAGAGGTGAGAGGATTGCCTGAGTCCATGGGTTTGAGACCAGCCTGGACAGCTTGGCGAGACCTCATCCCTACAATAAATCCAAAAATTAGCCAACTGTAGTGGCACACACTGTAGCTACTTGGAAGGCTATGTGAAAGGATCACCTGAGCCCAGCAGGTCGAGGCTGCAGTGACCGTGAGTGTGCCACCGCACTCTAGCCCGAGTGAGACTCTGACTAAAAAAAAAAAAAAAAAATTAAAACTATAAATGAATGCAATGAACAAATATATGCCAGCAGATATGAACATGTACACGAAATAACAATTTTCTCAAAAGATTAAAAAACAAAAAAATTGGAAAATCTATATAGTAATAGACATTTCATCAGGCAATTTAGTGATAATGTCAATTTTTTTTTTTGAGTCAGAGTCTCACTCTGTCACCCAGGCTGGATTGCACTGGCACGTTCTCAGCCACCGCAGCCTCAAACTGCTGGGCTCAGGTGATCCTTCCACTTCAGCCTTCCAAGTAGCTGCAACTACAAGCACACACCACCACGCCCAGCTAATTTTTTTCATTTATTGTAGAGGTAAGGTCTCACCATGATGCTCAGGCTGGTCTCCAACCCCTGAGCTCAGGCAATCCTCTTGCCTCAGCCTTCCAAAGTGCTGAGATTACAGGTATGAGCCACTGCGCCTGGCTGATAATGCCAATTAATCACCTTTTTCTGGTGAAAACATAAAGATTAGGTGAACTTCAAGGTCAAATGTCAAAAGGGACACGTGTGAAAAGAAAAATTTTTCTAATTGATAACTCAAATTATCTAGTATGTTGAATCGTAACCCCCCTTTTTAAATATGAGTAGCTGGGCTCGGTGGCTCAGCCTGTAATCCCACGCTTTGGGAAGCTGAGGTGAGTGGATTGCTTAAGCCAGCGGGTTCCAGACATGTCTGGGCAACTTGGCGAGACCTCATCTCTACAATAAATCAAAAAATTAGCTGGATGTGGTGGTGCACGCCTGTAGTTCCAGCTACTTGGAAGGCTGAGGCGGCAGGATCGCCGGAGCCCAGCAGGTCGAGACTCTGACTCAAAAATAAATAAATAAATAAATAAGAATATATCTGATTTGAAAATACAATAAAAACAAGCTATGTTATTTCAGAAACTATAGTGTAAACTTAAGTAATCATTTAAATATCTTTAGCAATCCTAATTACAGTCATATTTGAGATAACAATTCTAAATCTTAAAGAGAGAATGAGACATCTTCTTATAATTTGCAGTCATTGATAATCAGTCGTCAAAAGAGGATAGCTTGTTTTGCTTCTATGTGAATCATCTACTTTGTCTTTAATTCAGATTATATTACTTACAAGGCTGAAAAATGCTACGTAAGAAGATAGATTTAAACAAAATTTGTTTTAGTAGTTTTCTTCAGATTGCTTGGTCACCATGGTATTTTATAACATGCTTTATTTAATTACTTTTGTTTTACTTAATTAAATCAATTTTCTAAACTGAATAGATACAGATCTTGGCTCTATATAGTATATGAACATGGGATGTTTTATGAGAGAGATAGATTTCTTAAATTTTCTAAATGATTCATATGTGACAGTTAAAGGTAGCTAGATTATGATAATTTTTTTCACTCTCTGAAAATGACTATAAAATTTAACTGCTGTGAAACAAAACTGTAAACTACAATTTAAATGACAAAGAAAGAAAGAAAACCTGTCAAATCACATTCAGAATTGTTAAAGATATAAGTGGACGTGTCTGGCTAAACTAGATTTAGACCTCTTAAACTTTTCTTAATTTTAAAAAGAAAAAAGAGCTTGAATGTTTAAGTCTAAACAGATTAAAAGAAAACAAGAAAGGCATTAACTTAACCAGTCTCTCTGCCATTCGTTATTTTGATTATCCGTCCATATCCTTTATCTGATCAAACTATATAAAATGTTAATACGAAGAAAGAAATCTTAGTAATTGGAAAATAAATTTTCTAAGAGGTGAAACTAAACTGAAGGACGTTCATAAATAAATGTTTTATTGGGATACTATAATTAGCCATATATAAAATATATTATGAGAGAAAAGTGACTTTTCTTCCTGCTAATCTATAAAAAATGTTTTTGAGAGTGCATTAATACCACTCTCTTCTTAATGTAAGCTTGGGCATTAGATCAGATACTGTTTCTAAAAGCAGTAAGCACTTAAGGTGTAGTATTGGTTTGGGGCAACTATGTATTCCAGTGAAAGAACTAAGCAGTCAGTAGCATATTTTGCAGAAATCTTTTGGGCTACTTCTGCCAGAGAGCAATGGGAATCTTCACTAAATTGATTAGGAAAATTGATTCCAAATGAAAAACACATATTTTACAACTCAAGAAATTGAATTAAAGTACCAATTAATCACATTTTTTTTTCTTTTCTTTTCTTTTTTTTTTTTTTTGAGTTGGAGTCTCACTCTGTCACCCAGGCTGGGGTGCAGTGGCACGCTAATGGCCACTGCAGTCTCGGCCTGCTGGGCTCAGGTAATCCTTTCATCTCAGCCTTCCAATTAACTGGGACTACAGGTTTGTGCCACCACACCCAGCTAATTTTTTGATTTATTGTAGAGACGAGGTCTCGCCAAGTTGTCCAGACTGGTCTTGAACCCCTGGTCTCAGGCAATCCTCTCTCCTCAGCCTCCCAAAGTGCTGGAATTACAGACTTGAGCCACAATGCCCGACCTTCATCACATTTTCTAAGAAAACATTAGGTAGACTTCAAGGTCAAGATGGCAGAAAGAACACATGTTAAAATACCCCTTTTGTGTTCATTCTCTGTCTCTCTTTCTGTATATATACATATATACACACACACAAATATATATATTATTATTGTAGAGATGAGATCTCGCCAAGTTCACCAGACTGCATATATATGTGGATCTTTTCCTGCTATATCTATCTAGCTATCTCTTTCTCTTTCTGTATATATTACACATATATGCATCTCTTCCTGATATGAAGTCTGTCTGTCTGTCTGCCTGCCTGCTTGCCTATCTATCCATCCATTTATGTATCAAAAAGCTAAAAATGTAGTAAATTAAAAAAAAAAAAGCAGAGGAAGAAATACCAGTTAAAAGTAGAAGTTAGTAAACTAGAAAATAACAAGCATATAAGAAACAACCACAACCAAAAATCAGAAATGAAGACCAACTAAAATAAGAGAAAATTTATATCTAAGGTCAAAACAAGAAAGTAAAGTGTCTTAGATGTCTGGTTGCCAGAAACAGGCAAGGAACACATAGCATTGAGCCAGATATGAAGCCGTTAGGCTCATGCAGTGACTATTACCTGGCAATTTTGCAGTGGTTAAGGTCTCAGTACCTACAGAGAGAGAGGAGTCAAGACTCCAAGCCAGCCAGGCTCGGTGGCTCAGCCTGTAATCCCACGCCTTTGGGAGGCTGAGGTGAGTGGATTGCCTGAGCCCGCGGATTCGAGACCCATCTGGGCAACTTGGTGAGACCTCATCTCTACAATAAATCAAAAATCAACTGGGCATGGTAGCGTGTGCCTGTAGTTCCAGCTACTTGGAAGGCTGAGGCGGAAGGATCGCTGGAGCCCAGCAGGTCGAGGCTGCGGTGGCCGGGAGCGGCCACTGCACTCCAGTCTAGGCGACAGAGTGAGACTCCAACTCAAAAAAAAAAAAAAAAAGATTCCAAGCCCTACATACAGAACTTGGAACCAACAGTGAAGTCAGAGATGGAATGCATTAATAGTGACAAAGGGAAATACTTCATAATTATAAAATAAACAAATAGCCAAAATACACCAATTATAACTTGAGTGTACTAAACCAGAACTTTGCAATATATAAAGGAAAGAAGGACAGAATGACAGGGGAAAATCCCAAATCTACAATTTTAGTGGGATAATTTAACTCACTGATTAAGAAATTGATAGGCCAGGTGTGGTGGTTCACGCCTATAATCTCAGCAAGGCCAAGGTGAGAGGATTGCCTGAGCCCTGGGACACTTGGCGAGACCTCATCTCTACAATAAATCAAAAAATTACCTGAGTGTGGTGGTGTGTGCCTGTAGTTCCAGCTACTTGGAAGGCTGAGGCAGAAGGATCACCTGAGCCCAGCAGGTTGAGGCTGTGGTTCCAGCTACTTGGAAGATTGAGGTAGAAGGATTGCCTGAGCCCAGTTGGTTGAGGCTGCGGTGGCTGTGAATGTGCCACTGCACTCCAGCCTGGGCCACAGAGTGAGACTGTGACTTAAAAAAAAAAAAAGAAAAATTGATAGATTAAGCAGACAAAAAGTAGCACTAAAATGCCCAAACTTGGTTAATACTTTTTAGTTAATAGATATTTTAGAGAACTATTCCTCAAACCGAGAATAATTTTTAAGTACCTATTTTGGACCTTTATAAAAATTGATGATTACTTTGGCCAAAATTCAGGAAATTCAAAAGAATAAATAGTTCGCCCCTTTTTTTTTTTTTTTTTTTGAGTTGGAGTCTCACTCTGTCACCCAGACTGGAGTGCAGTGGCCGCTCCCGGCCACCACAGCCTCGACCTGCTGGGCTCCGGCGATCCTTCCGCCTCAGCCTTCAAAGTAGCCGGAATTACAGGCATGCGCTACCACGCCCAGCTGATTTTTTTATTTATTGTAGAGATGAGGTCTCGCTGCACAGGCGGGTCTCGAACCCACTGGCTCAGGCAATCCACTCACCTCAGTCTCCCAAAGGTGCGGGATTACAAGATGAGCCACTGAGCCAGGCAGTTCGCAACTTTTTAATCAAAATAAATAAAATTAGGAACCAGCACCCAAACACATTTAAAAAAATAATTTTGTAGATAAAATATTAGACTGCTAGATAACACATATTGCTAATTAAATCACAATCTTCACTTCAGAAATTCTAAAAAGTGTTGAGCAATAAAGGCACTTTATATCCTAACTGGTGGTCCTAAGTCAATATTTCAATGTAAATGTATAATTTCATATTCATTTATTGAAATATAAGAGAGAGACTAAAATAAGTTTAGTGTTCATCTCAAAAAACTAGAAATGTAGTAAACTGAAAGAAAGTGGAGGAAGAAATACTAGCTAAAGTAGAATTTAGCCAGGCAGGGTGGCTCACGCCTCTAATCCCAACACTTTGGGAGGCAGAGACAAGAGGATTACCTGAGCTCAGGGGTTCAAGACCAGCCTGGACAACTTGGTGAGACCTCATCTCTACAATAAATCAAAAAATTAGTCAGTCATGGTGGTTCGTGTCTGTAGTTCCAGCTACTTAGAAGGCTGAGGCAGAAGGATCACCTGAGCCCAGCAGGTAGAGGCTGCCATGAGCATGCCACTGCACTGCACTCTAGCCTGGGTGACAGACACAGACTCCAACTCAAAAAAAAAAAAGTGGAAGTTAGTATAATAGAAAATAGCAAAAATAACAGGACAAAAATCAGAAATGAGGATCAATTGAAATAAAAGATAATTTATTGAAAACAAATAAAAAAAATTTTCTTTTTTTTTGAGTCAGGGTCTCACTCTGTCACCCCAGCTGGAGTGTAGTGGCATGGTCAGCAGCTCATCGCAGCCTCAATCTCCTGGACTCAGGAGATCCTTCCTCCTTACCTTCCTCCAAAGTAACTGGAACTATAGGTGTGCTACCATGCCCATTTTATTTTTTGTTTGATGAGGTTTCAATGTTTCAGAGCCTGGACTGAGCTCCTGGATTCAAACAATCCTCACACCTTGGTTTCCCAAAGTGCTGGAATTATAGGCCTAAGACACCACACATGGCCTAAACATTCTTTTAAGTGTATTAAATCAAACAAGAAGAACAAAAAAACATTATTAGGGTTGAAAATAAAGACATAATCTGAACCTAAATTAAACATCTTTAAAAGTATGAGAACAAAATGCGTAAATATTTATTAATAAATTTGAAAGCATAAATGACATTACAATTTTCTAAAAAGATTAAGTTATGCAACTTAAACCAAGGAAAAAGAAAAAAAACCAAAAAAACCAAACAGATGTGTACTTGTAGTCGCAGCTACTTAGGAGACTAAGACCAGAGGATCATTTGAGCCAAGGAGCTTCAGCCTGGGGAACATAGTGAGACTCCATTTCTAACAAACAAACAAACAAACAAACAAACAAACAAGATGTATAGAAAAGCTATGTATTTTTCTCTGAAGGAGACCATAAGTAAAATTGGTATGTATGGAAGAGCTTAAATAAGAGTTTATCTCCCAAAGTTCTGCCAGGGAAGAAGCCAGATAGTACAGGGAATATTGTTTAGGTTACCACTGGGTACATTTGGAACTTAATCCCACTGGGGACCCCAGGAAGGCTGTGTGGAACACTTCTCAGCATTATCCTACTTCAGGCGCAAGGAAACTGAGGTATCTATTCACAAGTTTTCACCTCTCATTTGTTGTGGGTTTTCCCTGGGCTGTCAGTTCTCTGAAAATTTTTGACCTGTTCTGCACAGGAGTCAGAGAGAGTCCTCAGCCAGGGAAGTCCAGGTGCTTGCAATAAGGAGCTGTTGGCATGCACAGGGTAGAAGAGCTATAGGTGGGGCAGTCTGCACTGGAGTATTAATTCTTCTTAAAAAATAGGCTGGAAGGCCTGGCGTGGTGGCTCACACCTATAATCACAGCACTTTGGAAGTCCGAAGTGAGAGGATTACCTGACCCTACGGGTTCAAGATCAGCCTGGGCAACTTTGCGGGACCTCATCTCCACAATAAATTTTTAAAAATTAGCTGGGCAGGGTGGCATATGCCTGGGTTTCCAGTTATTTGGAAGGATCGTCTGAGCTTGCTACTGTACTCCAGCCTGGGCAACAGAGTAAGACTCTGACTCAAAACGAAAAAAAATAGGCTGAATGTGCTGACTCATGCCTATAATCTCAGCATTTGGAAGATTGAGGCAGGAAAAAAAAACAAAAACCAACACCCAATCACCTTAATGAACTGCCCCCATCAAAGGGTAGATTTAAAAGCATTTAACTTCAAGCAGCCATTGGCCATTGTTTTGTTTTGTTTTGAGTTGGATTCTCACTCTGTCACCCAGACTGGAGTGCAGTGGCCGCTCTCGGCCACCACAGCCTCGACCTGCTGGGTTCCTGCGATCCTTCCACCTCAGCCTTCCAAGCGGCCAGAATTACAGGCATGCGCTACCACGCCCGGCTGATTTTTTTGATTTATTGTAGAGATGAGGTCTCGCCGCCCAGGCGGGTCTCGAACCCACGGGCTCAGGCAATCCACTCACCTCAGCCTCCCAAAGGCGTGGGATTACAGGCAGAGTCGCCTAGCCCGGCTGGCCATTGTTTTGTTAAACAGTGGCCAGGTCATGTGGTTTTTGAGCTATGGCTGGCCATGTTTTCTTAGCTTTGACCCCCTTCTCTACCTTGGTAATTGAATCTCCTCTCTCTAATTTGCTTTGTAAATAAAACATATTTTTTCTTCCTTTTTTTGAGTTGGAGTCTCACTCCGTTGCCCAGACTGGAGTGCAGTGGCCGCTCCCTGCCACTGCAGCCTCGACCTGCTGGGCTCCGGAGATCCTTCTGCCTCAGCCCTCCAAGTAGCTGGAACTACAGGCATGTGCTACCATGCCAGGCTGATTTTTTGTTTTATGGTAGAGATGAGGTCTCACCAAGTTGCTCAGGCGGGTCTCGAACCCGTGGGCTCAGGCAATCCATTCACTTCAGCTTCCCAAGTTGCGGGATTATAGGCTGAGCCACCAAGCCCGGCTAAACTATATTTTTTCAATCTAACTTTGTGTAATTCTTTGCATCACTCACGTGGTACTGGATCACAGACCCTGTCTGGTCTTACATAACATTTTGGAGGCCCCTCTGGGATTTTGACCTAACAAGTAGATAACAAGAAATGAAGAGGATAATCCAGGTAGAAAAATGGCGTACATAAGATAGGCAAAACAGAAGAGATCAGAGAGTTCAATGTATGTTTTCATATTATTATTGTTTTGAGTTAGGATCTCACTCTGTTACCCAGGGTAGAGTGCTGTGGCACTATCATAGCTCACTGTAGCCTTGAACTTCCAGCAGTCCTCCTACTCAGCCTCCCAAGTAGCTGGTACTACAGGTGTGTGCCACCACATTCAGCAAATTTTTGTAGAGATAGGGTTTTGCTATGTTGACCAGGTTGGTCTTAAACTCCTGGCCTTTAAGTGATCCTCTCGCCTCAGCCTCTCAAAGTGCTGGGATTACAGCCATGAGCAACTGCAACTGATCTTATTATTATTTCTTCTTTTTTATTTTGTTTGTTTATTTTTTAGTTGGAATCTCACTCTGTCGTCCAGGCTGGCATGCAGTGGCACGTTCCTGGCCACCACAGCCTTGACCCGCTGGGCTCAGGTGATCCTTCCGCCTCAGCCTTCCAAGTTGCTAGAACTACAGGCAAGCGCCACCACGCCTGACTAATTTTTAAATTTATTATAGAGATGAGGTCTCGCCAAGTTGCCCAGGCTGGTCTTGAACCCGTACTCTTAGGCAATCCTTTCACCTCGGCCTCCCAAAGTCCTTGGATTATAGGCGTATTTTATTTTGATTTAATTTTATGTTATCTTATTTTATTCAGAATCTCACTCTGTTGCCCAGGCTGGAGTACAGTAGCATGCTGAACTGCTAGGCTTGAGCTATTCTTCCTTCCACCTCAACCTACCGAGTAGCTGGGACTACCAAATTCAGCTAGTTTTTTAATGTGTTTATTATAGAGACGAAGTCTTGCCAAGTTGCTCAGGTTGGTATCCAGCCCGTGGGCTCAGGCAGTCTTCTTGCCTCCACCTCCCAAAGGGCTGGGATTACAGGCAGGAGGCTTCATGTGGGATTTTAAATGGAAAGGTGTTTTAGCATACCAACCACTTCCCTTACCATTATAAAGATCAGGTAACTGAAGCAGAAAGAGGAAGTATCTCATCTGATGTCACAGGGCTAGTATGTAGCTATGACAAGAATAGATTTTGATAAGTTGACTCTAGGCAAGGGGTATTTTTAAATTCAGAACCTCCTTTTTCCATTGATTAGCAAATAATTGAACAATGGTTGCTACATTTAGGATTTCTCTTCCTCTTTCTAGTTTGAGGCTTCAGAAAGGAAATAAGAAGTAACTTTCCTTCTTCTCATCTCATCAGAAAAAATCTTTAAAGCGAGGAGCTTGGGTAGACATAAACTGTGTCAAATAAGGACTGAAGGACAAATGTATATTTTTAAGCCTTGGTGACTGAGAAAATAAAACTTATTTTGATTGAGAAAATTAAACAGTTTTTGCAGAGATAAAGTCATTGCCTCTAAACTTGTAGAGTTTGAGGTGACAACAGGGTATGCAAATACGTATGATCAGAATGAGGATAGAGCATGTGGTTGGAAGGATTTGAGATTAATCTGCTCAGAGTTGCTAATTTTAGTCACATATATCCATTGACTTGGGATATGATTTTTCAGAGTTATTTTATTTAGTCAGATTTCTCTTCTCTATCCTGAAAGGTTTTGTACTGAATAGGAACTTCCTAGCTATTTAACTTTTTTTTTTTTTTTGAGTTGGAATCTCACTTCGTTGTCTAGGCTGGAGTGCAGTGGCATGTTCACGGTCACCACAGCCTCAATATACTGGACTCAGGTGATCCTTTCACCTGAGCCTTCCAAGTAGCTGGAACCACAGGCATGTGCCACCATGCCTGGCTAATTTTTTTATTTATTGTAGAGGTAAGGTCTCACCATGTTGCTTAGGCTGGTCTCAAACCCCTGAGCTCAGGCAATCCTCTCGCCTCTGCCTCCCAAAATGCTGGGATTACAGGCTTGAGCCACTGCGCCCAGCTCTATTTAACTTTTAGCAGTATGGTTAATTCCTGCCACGCAGTTACTACATAATAACACCTGCATCACATTTATAATTGTATAGTCAGGCAAAGTCATGTTTAAAGAAAAATTCACAGTGTAATATTTGTGTTTTTAAATTTTATTTATTTATTTATTTATAATGAGACAAAGTCTTATTATGTTGCCCAGGTGGACTCGAACTCCTGGACTCAAGTCATCCTCTTGCCTTACCTCCCAAAGTGCTGGGATTACAGGTGGCGCCACCATTCCCAGCCCACAGTATAATATTTGAATGTCTGGAAAATATGTGTAGATATATTATCTCATTTCATGATATTGCCAACTAAATGATGCACAACCTTTTTGTAAATCAAGCACAAATTATATAACTTTCTTATTCTTTGGAGAATGCTTAATATTTTGAAGAAAGTAATTTTCCACTGGGTGCAGTGACTCACGCCTATAATCCCAGCACTTTGGGAGGCCAAGATAAGATGACTGCCTGAGCCCATGGTTCGAGACCACCCTGGGCAACTTGGCAAGACCTCATCTCTGCAATAAATCAAAAAATCAGCCAGGTGTGGTGAAGTGTGCCTATAGTTCCAGCTACTTGGAAGACTGAGGCAGAAGAATCACCTGATCCCAGCAAGTCAGGGCTGTGCTGGCCGTGAGCAATGTGAGACTTGAAATTAAAAAAAAAAAAAAAAAGAAAAAAGTATTTTTCAGCTGGGCACAGTGGCTCACACCTATAATCCCAGCACTTTGGAAAGCTGAGGCAAGAAGATTGCTTGACTCCTGACTTCAGGAGTTCAAGACTAGCCCAGGCAACATAGTGAGACCTTGTCTTTACCAAAAAAAAAAAAAAAAAAAAAGGCCAGGCTCAGTGGCTCAGCCTGTAATCCTAGCGCTTTGGGAGGCCGAGGTGAGTGGATTGCCTGAGCCCATGAGTTCGAGACCTGCCTGGGCAACTTGGCGAGACCTCATCTCTACAATAAATCAAAAAAATTAGCCGGGCGTGGTAGCATGCGCCTGTAGTTCCAGCTACTTGGAAGGTTGAGGCGGAAGGATGGCCAGAGCCCAGCAAGTTGAGGCTGCAGTGGTCGGGAGCGGTGGGTGACAGAGTGAGACTGGGTCTGGGTGACAGAGTGAGACTCCAACTCATAAAAAAAAAAAAAAAATTAACCAGGTGTGGTGGTGCACACCTGTAGTCCCTGCTAGTTGGGAGGCTGAGGAAGAAGGATGCCTGAGCCCAGGAGGTAAAGGTAGTACTGAGACATGATTGTGCCATTGCTCTCTACCTTGAGAAACAGAGTGAGAATCCAACTTAAAAAAAATAATAATACAGTCGGGCTCAGTGGCTCAGCCTGTGATACCATGCCTTTGGGAGGCTGAGGTGAGCGGATTGCCTGAGCCTGAGGGTTCGAGACCCGCTTGGGCAGTGAGACCTCATCTCTACAATAAATCAAAAAATCAGCCAGGCGTGTAGCGCATGCCTGTAATTCCGTCTACTCGGAAGGCTGAGGAGGAAGGATCGCCGGAGCCCAGCAGGAGAGGCTGTGGTGGCCGGAAGCGGCCACTGCACTCCAGTCTGGGCGACCGAGTGAGACTCCAACTCAAAATAATAATAATAATAATAAATTTTAAAAAGTAAAGCAATGCATTTTTCAAGTTTGTCTAAACATTTGCTATATTGAGTTTATTATGAAAGTAATTTTTCTTTGAATTATACAGTCTCTTTTTCTTATAATTTTTTAAATTTGTTGTTGTAGATGCTAGGTTATATAACTGCTACTTATGTGTTCCCGGCACATTAAACTTTTATTGCTATGAGTGAATATTAAGTATGTTCTTTGAGTAGAGCACAGAATACAGTATGTGTTTAGAAAATGCATGCTTTCTGGCCAGGTGTCGAGGCTCACGCCTATAATCCCAGCACTTTGGGAGGCCAAGGTGAGAGGATTACCTGAGCCCCTGGGTTCGAGACCAGCCTGGGCAACTTAGTGAGACCTCATCTTCACAATAAATCAAAAAAATTAGCCTGGCATGGTGGCAGGTGCCTGTAGTTCCAGCTACATGGAAGGTAGAAGTGGATGGGTCACCTGGGCCCAGTAGGTCGAGGCTGTGGTAAGTGGGAACATGCTACTGCCCTCCAGCTTGGGTGACAGAGTGGGACTCCAACTCAAAAAAAAAAAAAAAAAGAAAGAAAAGAAAATGCGTGCTTTCTAATATATGTAAGGTGAAGTGATAAAATGTAAAGCAAACAACAAAATAAAACTTCTAATATATATCAGGCACTTTATTAGCATTTTATGTAAACTAGAAAACAGCTTATAAATTAAGTTTTTTTGTTTGAGTCTCACTCTGTCACCCAGACTAGAGTGCAGTGGCGGCCACCGCAGCCTCGACCTGCTGGGCTCCAGCGATCCTTCCGCCTCAGCCTTCCAAGTAGCCGGAATTACAGGCACGCACTACCATGCCCGGCTTATTTTTTGATTTATTGTAGAGATGAGGTCTTGCCAAGTTGGCCAGGCGGGTCTCGAACCCGCGAGCTCAGGCAATCCACTCACCTCAGCCTCCCAAAGAGTGGGATTGCAGGCTGAGCCACCGAGCCTGGCTCTGTTTGTTTGTTTTTTTGAGTCAGAGTCTCACTCTGTCTCTGAGGCTAGAGTGCAGTGGTATGTTCACGGCCACCACAGCCTTGATCCACTGGGCTCAGGCGATCCTTCTGTCTCAGTC
Organism: Carlito syrichta; assembly: GCF_000164805.1. Taxonomy (NCBI): domain Eukaryota; kingdom Metazoa; phylum Chordata; class Mammalia; order Primates; family Tarsiidae; genus Carlito; species Carlito syrichta. The sequence goes on from NW_007046103.1 coordinate 70,941, forward strand.
TTTCAAATAGCTGGAACTACAGGCGTGCACCACCACTACCAGCTACTTTTAAAAATTTACGATAGAGATGACGTCTCACCATGTTGCCCAGGCTGGTCTCAAACCCATGGGCTCAGGCAATCCTCTCACTTCGGCCTCTTAAAGTGTTGGGATTGCAGGCGTGAGCCACCATGCTCAGCTAAATTATTATTAACCGCACTTTAAAGATAAGAAAACTAAGGTATATAGAGATTAAGTAACGGACCAGAATGTATATGATGACTAAGTGACAGAGCCAACATGTAAACCCAGATCGTTATTCGTTTATTCGTTCATACATTTGAAGATTGGGAAAAATTGATCCCGCATCTCTATCTGGCAATACTTGACTTGGCGCTCACCAAGATACCCACCACTCCTCGTTGTCTTCTACAGGCGTAATTTCCTCATTGTGTGGTTTGCCTAGTCTCTCCCTGAGTCTAGTAATAGCCCAGTAGACCTTGGCTAACCCTATTTATTTCAAGAACCCCTCTGAGATAGTTTCTGTAAACCAAATCAATCAATGACCAAGGTGTCTCAATTGTTTTGAAGTTTATTTTGCCAAGGTTTAGGATGCACCCGAAGAAAGAAACACAAATCATAATCCTGTGCCTTTTTTCCAAAGTGGATGTTGAAAGAGTTCAGTATCTAAAGGGAATAGAGTGAACTGGAGGGGAAGGATTGAAAAGAGTAGGACAGGTTGTGAGATGAGTGGTTTACATTCTTGTGAAGGCTTTAGATCTGGGTCCAGTGATTTTACATTTTAAATATGAAAGGAGGGGTAGAGGAACTCAATTATGTGTCACATAAGATAAAGTAAACACGTGGAAAGACAGAATGGAGGAAGATCCAACAAAACTCTGCTTTATGGCTTGTCCTCAATGGGGAATATGTGTTTCAAAAGGTCTGGGGACCCACAAGGAATTTCCTCGTGAGGGAGGTCATCTAGGGAGACTCATGGCACTTCATGCTGCGGCCATCCTAGCCTTCTGGGAACACAAGAAAGGCAGTTTTCGTGTGAGAGAAAGAGAGAGAGCCTGCAAAAAGAGAGAGAGAGAGAGAGAGAGAGAGAGAGAGAGAGAGAATGACGTCTGTTCCCAAGATCAAGCTCAGCTTTCTCCTTGGCATAGTGAGTCTGGGGTCTCTAGATTCTGTTTCCTTCCACATATCTTTTATTTTAATCTGTTTGTAGGAGTCTCGCTCTGTCGCCCAGGCTGGAGTGCTGTGGCGTGCTCGTGGTCACTCCTGTCTTGACCTGCTGGGCTCAGGTGATCCTTTTGCCTCAGCCTTCCAAGTAGCCAGAACCACAAGTGCATGCCACCACATCTAGTTAATTTTTTTTTCTTTGAGTCGTAATCTCACTCTGTTACCCAGACTGGAAAATTCAATAAAGTTAATGAAATAAGCTATTAACAATAATTAATTACCACCTTTGCTTTTTAAGTTTGCTTTCAGGAAGCTCCAGTTATTATAGTTTTCTATTCATTCTTAGAACAGACCCTGTTTCCTCCCCTCTTCATATTTTTCTTGCAATTAGCTCTGCTGGGGATTTTGCTTCCCTATTCCCTCTTGTAACTGGTTCTTTTTCATCTAAGTCCCAGCTCAAATATCATATCTTCTACAAATATCTTCTCTGACCACCAAGCTAAAATAAATCTTTATTATTTTCTGAATTGGAGTTACACCAATTCAGGCTGGAGTGCTGTGGCATGATCATGGCAACCTGCATCTTCGACTTAGTGGGCTCAGGCTATCCTTCTGCCTCAGTCTTCCAAGTAGCTAGGAACGCACCACTGTGTCCAACTAATTTTTTGAATTATTATAGAGACGAGGTCTTGCCATATTGCCTAGGCTAGTCTAAAACACCTAGGCTCAGGCAATCCTCCCATCTCGGCCTCCCAAAGTGCTGAGATTACAGGCAAGAATCACCGTGCCCGGCCAAATAAAGCCTTTTATGCCATTTCTTATCATAACACTTTGTTCCATCATTTTTCATAATCTGTATTTATATATATCTATATATGTACATATATATATACACATATGTGTATATATATATATATATATATATTTTTTTTTTTTTAAGTTGGGGAATTACTCTGTCACCCAGGCTGGAGGGCAGTGGCATGCTCATGGCCACCGCAGCCTCGACCTGCTGAGCTCAGGGCTCAGGGAGTCCTTCCACCTCAGTCTTCCATGTAGCGGGAACTACAGGCAAGTGCCACCACACCCAGCTAATTTTTTGATTTATTGCAGAGATGAGGTCTTGCCAAGTTGTCCAGACTCGTCTCGAACCCCTGGACTCAGGCAATCTTCTCACCTCTGCCTCCCAAAGTGCTGGGATTATAGGCATGAGCCACCATGCCTGATTTGCAGTAGTACATTTTTATTTGCCTACTTATTTACTATATTTGCAGACCACATGACCCCTCAGCAAATTTTGCAGGCTTCCTGTTGTTTAAAAGTGAATGAGAACTGGGCTCGGTGGCTCAGCCTGTAATCCCACGCCTTTGGGAGGCTGAGGTGAGTGGATTGCCTGAGTCCGTGGGTTTGAGACCCGCCTGGGCAGCGAGACCTCATCTCTACAATAAATCAAAAAATCAGCTGGGTGTGGTAGCGCATGCCTGTAATTCCGGCTACTCGGAAGGCTGAGGAGGAAGGATCGCCGGAGCCCAGCAGGTCGAGGCTGCGGTGGCCGGGAGCAGCCACTGTACTCCAGTCTGGGCGACAGAGTGAGACTCCAACTCAAAAAAATAAATAAATAAATAAAAGTGAATGAGGCCGGGCATGGTGACTCACACCTATAATCCCAGCACTTTGGGAGGTCAAGGTGAGAGGATTGCCTGAGCCCATGGGTTCGAGACCAGCCTGGGTGACTTGGTGAGGCCTCATCTCTACAATAAATCAAAAAATTAGCCAGGCGTGGTGGTGCATGCCTTTAGATTCAACTACTTGGAAGGGTAAGACAGAAGGATCTCCTGAGCCCAGCATGTCAAGGCTGCTGTGGCCTTGAGTGTGCCACTGTACTACAGCCTGGGCCACAGAATGAGACGCCAACTAAAAAATAAATAAATAAGTAAATAAAAAATAAAAGTGAATGAAAAGACAAACCCACCAACGAAAATAGTTTGAGTGGACACTTCACACAAAACATACAAGGTGGCAAATAGCATATGAAAAGATGCTTGATATTACTCAGCAGGCAAATGCAAATTAAAACTACCAAGAGGTAACACTATAATAAATCCAAAAATTAGCTGGGCATGGTGGCACACACTTGTAGTTCCAGCTATTTGGAAGGCTAAGGTGGAAGGATTGCCTGAGCCCAGTCGGTCAAGGCTGCGGTAGCCATGAGTGTGCCACTGCACTCCAGCCTGGGTGACAGAGTGAGACTCCAACTTAAAAGAGGACCAAAAAAAAAAAAAGGCTGGGTTTGCTGGCTCAGCCTATAATCCCAGCACTTTGGGAGGCCGAGGGGAGTGGATTGTCTGAGCCCACAGGTTCGAGATTAGCCCGGGCAAATTGGTGAGACCTCGTCTCTACAATAAATAAAAACTTAGTTGGATGTGGTAGTACACGCCTGTAGTTCTGGCTACTTAGAAGGCTTAGGTGGAAGGATTGCAGGAGCCCAGCAGGTTGATGCTGGGGTGGCCCAGAGGCATGTCACTGCTCTCCAGCTTGGGTGACCAAGTGAGACTCCAACTCACAAAAAGAAAAAAAAAATGTGATTTTTATTCTTTTATTATCCTTCACTAGATCTGACTGAAGCATTTTTTAATTAGTATTTTGCATTACATGATACAATGTTGGGAACCGGCTATGGAGGCCCACTGAGCATTAGGGATCAGGAAGGGCTGTTGACCCTGAGACGACTAGGATGTGTTCGGGAGCTATTGACCCCATTTCCTCCCCCTTTCTACTTAGCACTATAACCAGAATAAGCTCCTGTAAGCTCAAAACATAAAAATTCTGGAACCAGGATGAACACAAGCTAACTTTAGATGCTCATTGCTCCCATTCTTCCACAAACTGCAGTTCTGGCTTTCATACAACTTACAGTTCAAACTCAGGTCACATCTAAGAACCTTAGTATTGGTCACAGGCTTCTAGGTTGTGATTTTAGGATTTATTGAAGTTGAGTAAGGTGTAAATTGTAGTATATAGTTTTAGAAATATAAGTTTAGACAGCCATTGTGTTGAAAGAATGCGGCTAAGTTACTGTGAACTTTGGACTGAGCCACATTCCAAACATTCTGGGATGGGCCACTTTCGTTTGTAAAGTAAATACTTAAGCTTCTATAGAATCATTTAACTTGGTATTAGTATAAATCAGCATAGGATGAAAAAGTTTTATAGGATAGGTCAGTCACAGATTAAGGTTAGTGTTTGTTATGGGATTTTTAGGTTATCTTTGGTATTAGTATAAATTAGCATAGGATGAAAAGGGCTTACAGGCAGTCATGGATTAAGGTTAATGTCTGTTATGGGATTTTCTTCCTCATACCTGAAAGAACATCTGGTGGGTGGGGGACGTCCCTCCCGCACCTGGCTTTGAGACATGTGAGACTGACTGTGCAAAATTTGGGGATAAAAGACCGGTTGTAATTCCCAATAAATGGCTTCTGCACTAGACAGGGGTGCAGCCTCTTTCTCTCTTTCTCACAATCGCTGATGCCGTCTCCACCTTTGGGAATCTCTGGACTCTGCAGGAGCTGGACTCCGGCAATACAAAGCTATGAAAAAAATAAGTGCTGGGTTTACTGGTGTGAGCCACCGCGCCTGGCTTGCATCATATTTTTGAGATTCATTCATATAGTTGAGCGTATTCCTTTCTATTGCTGAGTAATACAGTACTGCATTAATGTACCATGTGTTGAATATTTGCAGCAATTTTAATTTTGGCTATTACCCATGAAGTGCTATGAACATTTTTTTTGCAAGCTTTCTGTAGATATATGTTTTATTTTTGGGGGGTAAATATGTAGTAGTGGAATTGCTGTATTACAAGGTAACTGTGTGTTTAACTTGCTGAGAATTTGCCAAATTATTTTCTTTCTTTCTTTCTCTCTCTCTCTCTCTCTCTCTCTCTCTCTCCCCTCTGTCTCACCCTCCCTCCCTCTCTCTCTTTCTTTATTATAGAGAGGAGATCTCACCAAGTTGCGCAGGCTGGTTTCAAACACAGGGCTCAGGCAGTCCTCTCGTCTCTGCTTCCCAAAGTGCTAGGATTACAGGTTTGAGCCATCACACCTGGCCAAACTATTTTGTTAAGTGATAATTGTGAATATCAATGGAAATTTCACTGAAAGACTTTTAATTATTCTCATATTTTAGATTTCTTATATGTTTAAGATCATATATGCCTCAAAGAGGATGTTTTAAAGCTCCCCTAAAAAAATGAATCCTGAGTCAAAGCTTAGGCAATGGCAAGATAGCAAAAGTGAGGGAAAAATAAGTGAGTTAGGAGAGAAGAAAATGTGGTACTGCCCAGGAGGCTACAGCTTTAGAAGAAAGTATACCATTTTGCTTTTATCACTAAGGAAGTATTCTAAGTAGGTTGTAAGGTATCCCTGCTACTCAGAAAAGTCTGAGATGGAAAGAAAGGAAAGGAATTTATCTACTTGCTTTTTTCATTTTTCTGACTCTCACTAGTCTAAGTTTATTATGGGTGTGGAGGCTGAAGAAGCCCCATCTTGGATGCTAATCTGCCATATTGATTTACTTTTATGTGCTTACTATAAATCCCACTCTTAGGTCAAAACAACCTTGATGTTATTGTAAACATCAGCTTACCATAATTTCTCCCTCTTTTTTTTTTTTTTTTTTTTGAGTTGGAGTCTCACTCTGTCACCCAGACTGGAGTGCAGTGGCCGCTCCTGGCCACCGCAGCCTCAACCTACTGGGCTCCGGTGATCCTTCCGCCTCAGCCTTCCAAGTAGCCGGAGCTACAGGCGCATGCTACCACACCTGGCTAACTTTGTTTTATTGTAGAGATGAGGTCTCACCAAGTTGCCCAGGCGGGCCTCGGACCTGCGGGCTCAGGCAATTCACTCACCTCAGCCTCCCAAGGCGCGGGATTACAGGCTGAGCCACTGAGCTAATTTCTCCCTCTTAAGCAAATTACTTCAATTATCTTACAGATTCCTTCTGTCTTCTTAGGGAGACCTGGGATGTAAAAGAAAACAAAATTCTTCTGAAGTACTATACCCTTTTCCTATGTATGTAAATCATGGGTCTGGGAGGAAAGGATGGAGATCTAAAATCTAAACTTTTTCTGTTTTTGAATTGGAGTTTCACTGTTGCCCAGGCTGGCCACCTCGACCTCGACCTGCTGGGCTCAGGCAATCCTTCTGCCTCAGCCTTCCAAGTAGCTGGAACTACAAGTGCGCACCACCATGCCCAGCTAATATTTTTATTTATTGTAGAGACGAGGTCTTGCCAAGTTGCCCAGGCTGGTCCTGCGCAACAGACAATCCTGAGCTCAAGCAATCCTCTCTTCTCTGCTTCCTAAAGTGCTAGGATTACAGGCATGAGCCACTGTACCTGACTATAACACTACTCTTAATTCAAAATGAAAAGACAAAAAGTACCACTGTACCATCATTTTTATGTAAGCAAGATATTGAGATAACATAAATTTTAAATCAAATAAGGCTGTTACCACCTTAAGCAATAAATGTTTGCCTTAAAGTTTAAACTGAGATATAATTTTTTTATACATTAAATAATATTTTAAGTACTAGCTAGGCATTTGAAAGCAAACTAGTTCTACTTAATTTATAATTTTTGACATGTCAAAATTTTTCCATGTAGAGTTTTATAAATGTTTTATTTCCTTAAAATACTGTTGTGCCAGGTGCTATGGCTCACGCCGGTACTCCCAGTCCTTTGTGAGGCAGAGGTGAGAGGACTGCCTGAGCCCAATGACTCAAGACCAGCCTGGGTAATGTGGCAAGACCTCATCTATACAATTAGTAAAAAAATTTAGCTGGGCGTGGTGGCCTGTGCCTGATGTTCCAACTACTTGTAAGGCTGAGATGGAAGGATTGCTAAAGCCCAGCAGGTCAAGGCTGCGGTGGCCATGAGCATGCCACTGCCACTACCCTCCAGCATGGGCGACAGAGTGAGACTTCCGACTCAAAACAAAACAAAACAAAACAAAACAATACAGTTGTGCTAAAGTTTAATAAAGTCACTTTAGTTATACAGTTCTAACAAAAAAATTATATGGTTGATCCTTGCTGGGAAGAAAAGTTCAGACATTAGTAAAACCTTAAATGTTGTTTCTCCTTTATTCCATTTCTCAAAATATGTTTTCATTTGAGGGGAGTATATCTCTGGGTGCTTTCCTTGTTCTTTCAGGTCCTGAGTAATCACATGAAGTTTTAGTTCTTTTTTTTTCTACCAAGAAAAAAAAAAACACGAAAACACCTTGTTTCATTTTTTGTAATGCTGAGAAACTTTTGTTATCTTGGGAAAATTCCAGGGCACATGTAAGTCATGAGTTGTATAGGGAAAACATACATTTTTCTTTTGAGTTGGAGTATCACTCTGTAGCCCAGGCTGGAGTACACTGGCATGCTCATGACCACCACAGCCTTGACCTGTTGGGCTCAGGTGATCCTTCTGCCTCAACCTTCCAAGTAACTGGAATAACAAGCACGCACCACATAAATTCTATTAAAGTTTTGAGACTTATTTACAGCAGATAAATATTATCAGTATGGATTGCATAATTATACACAGAATGCTAGATTTTTACACAAGTGGGAAAAAGATGAGACAGAAAAGGAAGACCTGAGAAGCAAGATTATTAAATTGGTCAGTAGCCAGGCATGGTGGCTCACTCCTGTAATCCAGCACTTTGGGAGACAGAAGCGAGAGGATTACCGGAGTTCAGGGGTTCAAGAGCAGTCTGAACAACATGGCGAGACCTTGTCCCTACAAAAAAAAAAAATTAGCTGGGCTTGGTAGCATATGCCTGTGGTTCCAGCTAATTGGAAGGTTGAAGCAGAAGGATCACCTGAGTCTAGCAAGTCAAGGCTGTGGTGGCCATGAGTGTATCACTGTACTCCAGCCTGGGTGACAGAGTGAGACTGCAACTCAAAACAAAACAAAACAAAACAAAACAAAAAACAAACAACCCCTCCACTAAATTTGTCAATGATCAAGGGAGGTATAGAATTTTGAAAATATATGGCTAACTACATTTTTATTTTTGCCTAAGCCCATTTTCTTGCAAGGCAATTTTTTTTCTTTTTTCTTTTTTTCTTTTTGAGTTGGAGTCTCATTCTGTCACCCAGGCTGGAGTACAGTTGCACACTCACGACCTCTGCAGCCTGAGCTGACCTGCTGGGCTCAGGCGATCCTTCGGCCCCAGTCTTCCAAGTAGCCGGAACTACAGGCATGTGCCACTACGCCTGATTAATTTTTTGATTTATTGTAGAGATGAGGTCTCACCAAGTTGTCCAGGCTGGTCTCAAACCCCTGAGCTCAGGCAATCCTCTCACCTTGGGCTCCCATAGTGCTGGGATTAAAGGCATGAGTCACGTACCTCCAGACTTTTCCAGTTCACTTTTATAGTTCAGAGTTGTTAATACCTATTATACATTAGCCACGTGACCTGCAGAGCATTGTATAGAAGTTGAGTTTCAGCTGCATTTATTGATAGGGGCATTTTTCGGTTCAGACTTCCTGGTGCCAGGTATCAGAGGTATCTTACAGCTTTTATCAGTAGGGCCCAGCAGAAGCGTTCATCAAGCCTGTCATAGGGTAAAGGGAGTTTACAAGGCCTAAGACATCATGCATTACCCAAAAGTTATACAAATCACAAAACTTATGATTACATTGATACAAAAGTTATACAAATCAGAAGGCTTATGATTACACTGATACTATATTATTTTTCAAACTTATAACCACTCAGAAAAAGGGAGTAAATGGAGATTTGCATCTTTCAGTTAATTGGACTTAGACTACAGGGAAGTCAAGGATCCCATGAAGCTACTTACTGGAAGTGCATAGGAGATAAGGGGACGTGCACCCTTTATTAGCTCTCAGGAATATTGTTCAGGAGTACAGAAGCGCTTGAGCTCTTGCTATACCCTTCTCTAGGGAATGTTACAATATGGACAGACCTTAGTGGGTCTCTGTATCAGAACCACAGATGTGTGCCACCACTCCTGGCTAATTTTTCTTGATTTCTTGTAGAGATGAGATCTTGCCAAGTTGCCTAGGCGGGTCTCGAATCCCTGGGCTCAGGCAATTCTCTCACCTCTGCCTCCCATAGTGTTGGGATTACAGGCGTAAACTACCGTGCCCAGCATTATAAATATTTCTAATAGTATCACACCTCCTCCAATTTTTGAAGTTACTACTCTTGTGAAATTGTTTCTGATTGCCATGATTGTACACACATATATATACATATAAGGTTTTCAAAATTATATTTAAAAAGCATTATGCAATTTTATTTTTGGCAGTTTCTTGTTTTTAAACATTATTTTTGCAAGGGTTACCAATATTGATATCTATTACTTGGATTTATTCATCTTTTCTTCTATGCAACTTTTAAAAATGTGGATCTAGCTGAGCGTGGTGGCTCATGCCTGCAATTCCAGCACTTTGGGAGGCAGAGGTGAGAGGATTGCCTGAGTCCAGAGGTTCGAGACCAGTCTTGGCAATTTGGTGAGACCTCGTCTGTACAGTAAGTCAAAAAATTAGCGGGACAGGGTGGTGCTTGCCTGTATTTCCAGCTACTTGGAGGGCTGAGGTGGAAGGATCCTCTGAGCCTAGCAAGCCAAGGCTGCGGTGGCCTGATGTGCTACTGCACTCCAACTTGGGTGACAGAGCGAGACTTTGACTCAAAAAAAAAAAAGTTTATCTATCACAATATTAATCTATTTCTTTTTCTATGGGAGTCTTACTCTGTTGCCCAGGCTGGAGTGCAGTGGCATGCTCATGGCCACCGCAGTCACGGCCTACTGGGCTCAGACAATCCTTCCGCCAGCCTTCCAAGTAGCTGGAACTACAGGTGCATGCCTCCACGACCAGTAAATTTTTTGATTTATTGTAGAGATGAGGTCTCACCAGGTTGCCAGGCTTGTCTTGAACCCCTGAGCTCAGGCAATCCTCTCACCTCAGCCTCCCAAAGTACTGGGATTACAGGCATGAGCCACCTCACCTGGCCATTCAGACATTTTAAAAATGACATTTTATAGCTGGGCTCGGTGGCTCAGTCTGTAATCCCACGCCTTTGGGTGGCTGAGGTGAGTGGATTGCCTGAGCCCTGCGGGTTCAAGACCTGCCTGGGCAACTTGACGAAACCTCATTGCCACAATAAATCAAAAATTAGCCAGGCGTGGTAGCACACGCCTGTAGTTCCAGCTCCTTGGAAGGCTGAGGCGGAAGGAGCACCGGAGCCCAGCAGGTCGAGGCTGCGGTGGCCGGGAGCGGCCACTGCACTCCAGTCTGGGTGACAGAGTGAGACTCCAACTCAAAAAAAATTACATTTTACTGCGGGACAAACTGGCTGTGTATCCCACCCCCTTGGCAAAGCAACTGGAAACTTCATCAGATGCAATACTAGGACAGACCAACCTTTCAATTCACGGTTTAGTAGAATAATCTCTAAGAAACCTTCAGGATCCCTGTTGAAAGTGGAAGGCCAAAGACCACCCTTAACTGACCAAAGCTATAGAAATGATATTAAGACCACTTTTGACTAAGGAATTTGTGGATTGGATATGTCTGACAGGTCTCCCACAAAAGACAATGTGATCAGGAAAAGGTCACCCCTCCTTTTTTTCTCCTCCTATCAGGACCCCAGAAATGTCGATCTCCAAGGGAGTGCGGGGTCTCTAGGCCCCACTTTCTTTAACATATCAATCACTGTGAAGGTATATCAGGTTCATCTTTTTTTTTTTTTGAGTTGGAGTCTCACTCTGTTGCCCAGACTGGAGGAGTGCAGTGGCCGCTTCTGGTCACCGCAGCCTCGACTTGGGCGATCCTTCCACCTCAGCCTTCCAAGTAGCCAGAACTACAGGTGTGCGCTACCATTTTATTTAGGCGTGCACTACCATTTTATTTATTTTAGAGATGAGGTCTCGCCAAGCTGCCCAGGCAGGTCTCGAACCCACGGGCTCAGGCAATTCCCTCACTTTGGCCTCCCAAAGCGCAGGATTACAGGTTGAGCCACCGAGCCCGGCCAGGTTAACTTAATGAGCAAAGTGGCGGTTTATTTTGCCATGTCAGCTCTGGCATGTCGCCCTGTCTTTTCTCTCTTCTTTCTCTAATAAACTTTATTTGAAAACTTTGCTGACTGCTCTAAAATTCAATTTAGAAATGAATCAAAGAATCCACGGATTTTGTGCCACACTCCACCCGGCATCACTAGCAGTGGGAAATGGTGCCGAATGACACAGTGAAAATTATACTTTCAATAATCTAAAACTCACTTGTACGTAGACCACTTGTGTACCCAGTTCTGACTTGTATCCCACATCTTTAAAATAAAAAATACATTTAAAAAATAATAATCGTCTAAAGCTCAGTGTATCTTGCCAGGTAGTGTCTGATAATGCACTGCTATTAGGTAATGGCTGAAATGGACCAAATTTCCCTGCAATCCTCATACACAATATTCAACAAATACACTCCTTGTCAGTGGAATTAAGTGCATGTATAAACAACTAGTTTTATGCAAGTGGATGCCAATAGAAAAATGCACACAGTATTAAGAAAGACTGTCATTGTCTTTGAAATCTGTGACGTTAGACGTGTGTGTGCTTATAATCTGTTGGAAATGGCATCTAAGTTTCTCTGCCATTGCTCTCTTCTGAGTCTCTTTTAAAGTTTGGAATCTCAAGGCAACACTGGAAGAGCTGATGAAATGCATGTTAAGACAAAGCTTTTTCAACTACCATCAGTACCTGGGATGCCAGTAACTCTATTGCTAGACTCTGAGGAAAATATTTATCATCTGTAGGCTGAGATAATCAGTTAGAAAAATGCAATGGATGATTCATTGGCGAGAAAACATCTGGAGTGGTACCATCCTGCTTTCTGAAGGCAGGCTGAGTGCTGTGGTGTGCTAGAGCCAACCAAGAGTGGTTTGATATAGTCAAGGGCTAAATTATCAAGATAACTAACTAACTAACTAAATATATTTGAGACAGAATCAACCTGAGCTGCAGTGCAGTAGCACGATCACGGGTCACCACAGCCTCAACTTCCTGGGTTCAGATAACCCTTCTGCCTCAGCATCCTGTGTAGTTGGTACTACCATGCCGTTATGCCCAGCTTATTCTTAATTTTTTGTAGAGAGTAGGTTTTTCTATGCTGCCTAGGCTGGTCTCAAATTCCTGGGTTCAAGCAATCCTCCTGCCACAGCCTCCCAGAGTGTGAGGTTACAGGTGTGAGCCATCATATCTGGCCTAATTATCAGGAATTTTGCAAGCTGCTTGAAAATTGAAATCAACCATGTTGGAAGTATTTACTCCTTTTCTGTGGGATAATTTCCCAAAGAAATATCAAAGGTAGCTGGATCTGGTGGCTCATACCTGTGATCCCAGGAGGAAGCTGAGGTGAAAGGATGGCCCGAGTCCAGGAGTTCGAGACCAGCCTGGGCAACTTGGCGAGACCTCATATCTCTCTCTCTCTCTCTCTCTCTCTCTCTCTCTCTATCTATCTATCTATCTATCTATATATATATATATATATATATGAACAGACACGGTTTGGGGAGGGGAATGGCAGGCCAGTCAGGCCCACCCATGAACTGAGTTCCATTCCCAAATCACGCAGCTGCTTATTAGAGAAGAGATGGGGTGGATGTTGGATAGCATCCACAAGGATTGCTGCAGTCTGACTCATCCTACTGAAATAAACTCATTCTATCTATTCAACATTGCTACTGCAGCCTTGACCTGTTGGGCTCAGGAGATCCTTCCACCTTAGCCTTCCAAGTAGCTGGGACTACAGGCATGAGCAACCATGCCCAGCTAATTTTTTTTTTTTAATTGTACAGACTGATGTCTGGCCACATTGCCCAGGCTTGTTTTGAATTCCTGGGCTCAGGCACCTCTCCTGTCTCGGCCTCCCAAAGTGCTGGTATCGAGGCATAAGCCACTGTGCATGTCCCCTCTGTGCATTTAAAAAAGTGTTACACTTATATGTATTATCTTTATACTCTTGTTAAGATTATCTTTACAAAGCTCAAGTTCTTGAATCTCCAATCTTTCTATCTTATCTGCTCAATCTCATTCATGATCATTTATTTCTGTGATTTCCATGTTTTATTTTTTTAATTGCCAGTTTACTTTAGTGAGGCTTTTTCCTGCTTTTTTTTTTTCCTGAGATAAACTTGTGGCACATTTTTAAAAAAAAGCTTTGAATTAGCTTTGTTAGGTAACCTAAAGGTAGTCACTGTGTCAGGAACAATATGACGCATATTGTTAAAAGGAATGCATGCCACACATAGATGTCTGGGCATGTCCCCTATCTCATATGGGAGATACAGTTTGAGTCTCTAAAATACCGGGAGGAAAAGTACATCACAGGACAGCCTCAGGTTCCACTCACATGGTTACCCTTTGGTTTTCAGTTTCCATTTTGTTTCTATTCAGTTTCCACTTTATTTTTAGAAAAAACCTATAGGTTTTTTTTTTTCTTGGTTGAAAACGTAGCTATGCATTTAAAATAAGGTTTGTTATATTTCATTCACTGTACTTAGGTATTTACAATGGTATGGTTTCTAATTATTTGAATCAGTTATCCTGCTAGAATAAGAAGTTGTATTTTTTTTTTTTTTTTTTTGAGTCGGAGTCTCACTCTGTCACCCAAGCTGGAGTTCCAGTGGCATGCTCACAGCCACCGCAGCCTCGATCTGCTGGGCTCAGCTGATCCTTCCACCTCAGCCTTCCAAGAAGCTGGACCTATAGACATGTGCCACCACACCCAGCTAATTTTTTGATTTATTGTAGAGATGAGCTCTCGCCATGTTGCCCAGGCGTTTCTGGAACCCGTGGGCTCAGGCAATCCTCTTGCTTCAGCCTCCCAAAGTGCTGGGATTACAGGCATGAGCCACCGTTCTTGGTGGTGCTGTTTTCTATACTGCTAAAGAATAAAGTAGTTTTTTAAAAAATGGGCACTTGGCAAAATTTGCCACTATATACGTAACTGCTTTCAACTTACAGTCTCCTTTCTAAATTTATGATGATTAGCTTGGAGTGATGGCACATGTCTATAGTCCCAGTTGCTAGGGAGGTGGAGGTGGAAGAATTGCTTGAGCCCAGTAGTTCCAGGTTACAGTGAGATGTGATGGCACCACTGCACTACAGCCTAGGTGACAGAGTGAGACCCTATCTCCAAAAAAAAAAAAGAAAGAAAGAAATCAATAAAAAAATTTACTTTAATGCAAAATAATACTAAAAATGTCATCACAAGATTATAGGGAAATAAGACTTACTAGAATAATATAATTTTATGGACAATTTGAACAAAATATAAATAATTTTTTCTCAACATACATGAGTTAATTCACACCCTAACTCAAAACTGGGTTGTAGAGGTATGTGTATAAAAAATATTGCCAAGTTGGACACGGTGGTTCATGCCTGTAATCCCTGTACTTTGGAAGGCTGAGGCGAGAGGATTGCCTGAGCTCAGGGGTTTGAAAACAGCCTGGGCAACTTGGCGAGACCTTATCTCTACAATAATCAAAAAATTAGCTGGGTGTGGTGGTATGTGCTTGTGGTTCCAGCTACTTGGAAGGCTGAGGCGGAAGGATCACCTGAGCCCAGCAGTTTGGCTCTGTGGTGGCTGTAAGCTTGCCACTGCACTCCAGCCTGGGCGACAAAGTGAGACTCCAACTCAAAAAAAAAAAAATTTAAAAATTAAAAATAAATTAAAAGTATGGTCAGATTGCAACAATGCTAACATAATAGTCACTTTTCAATTTAGTTTCATAAATTTTTTTTCTTTTGGTTCATCTAATATATACTAGGCAACTTTCTAAGATCTGGGCATGCCAAAATATAGATTGTTCTCAGTGATCTTACTTACCTGAGATCCCAGAGTGAAGGCAGCATGTAATAATAAATGCAAACCCAGAGTGACAAGTGCTGTACTAATAGCATGTACAAGGGATGGAAGTAACATAGGGAAGAATGACTTCACTGAGAAGATTGAATCTTAGCAAGAGTTTTGAAGATAAAAAGTGATATGTCACTTACAAGAAAATGACATTTTGGACACAGTGAAAGCACCTAACAGGATACTTGGTTTCATGGAAATGATGCTTGGTTGAGATGATATGTTGGAGAAGAGGATATTAATGTTGATTCACAGAGTTGTAGTCAGAGGATCTTGAAATATGAATCCTCACTGGGTAGTTGGATTCACTTATTCATCAAGAAGAAACACATTTTCAAAAATTGAAGCAGATTTTTCCATATAAGAGAAGAACAGTAAATCAGAAAGTAAAATATAACTCCTAGGGTTTGGGAGTATCCAACAGAAAGTTAGTGAAAGTGTGAGTTAACTGGAATAGACACTTGTTTTGGACCAATGCAGATGAACGTTGCATGTCATCAGACAGTTGTACAATCGGTGCTCAGTCACAGACTCCCTTCTCTGTACATTTTGTGTATGAGTGTTCAGGCATAAGCTCTGGGGTCACACTACTTAGGTTCAAATCCCAGCTCCACCACTTATAAGTTCTGTGACCTTGGAGAAAGTATGTAACTTCTAAATGTCTCAGTTTACTCATCTGCACAAGGAAAATAAAATGATTGCATTGACCTCTGGTCCTTATAAGAACTAATTATGTTAATATGTGTAAAATATTTAGAAAAGTGAGTAGAATTTAGTAGATATTAACTATTTCTATAATTGCTATGGGGATAGTTTGTCCTGGTTGCTTTTCATTCCTATTACAAAATATCTGAACAGAGTTCACTTGGAAGAAAAAATGTATACACACACACACACACACACACACACACACAAAATGATATTGTGTACTGTCTATGGGGTTGTGTTCAAAGGGACCTTACTTTTTTGAGTTAGATTCTCAGTCTGTCACCCAGACTAGAATGCAGTGGCATGCTCATGGTCACTGCAGCCTCGACCTGCTGGGCTCAGGGTATCCTTCCACTTCACCCTTCCAAGTAGCTGGCACTACAGGTGCATGCCACCATGACTGGCTAAGTTTTTTATTTATTTAAAGAGGAGGTCTTTCCAAGTTGCCCAGGTTGGTCTTGAACCCCTAGGCTCAGGCAATCCTCTTACTTTCACCTCCCAAAGTGCTGTGTTTACAGGCATGAGCCACCGCACCTGGTCTTGCGACCTTAACCTTATCTATAATATTTTAAAATTTTTACAAGGAGGATACATTTTTGTATTATGTACATGATATAAATTTAAAATAATTATTACTCTTTTCTTATAGTTTTAATTTAATGCTAATGGAAATACAAGTTTTATTTTACCAAAGACATTAATTTTTTTTTTTTTTTTTGAATCAGAGTCTCACTCTGATGCCCAGGCTGGATGCAACAGCATGCTCATGGCCACCACAGCCTCAACCTGCTGGGCTCAGGTGATCCTTTCACCTCAGCCTTCCAAGTAGCTGAAACTATAGGCACGCGTCACCATGCCTGGCTAATTTCTCTGCTTTATTGTGGAGATGAGGTCTCACCAAGTTGCCCAGGCTGGTCTCAAATCCATGGGCTCAGACAATCCTCTCACCTCGACCTCCCAAAGTGCTGGGATTACAGGCGTGAGCCACCACAACTGGCCATTTTTTTTTTTTTTTTTGAGTTGGAGCCACACCTTGTCGCTCAGGTTGGAGTGTAGTGGCATGCTCACGGCCACCACAGCCTCAACCTGCTGGGCTCAGGAGATCCTTCTGCCTCAGTCTTCCAAGTAGCTGGACCCACAGGTGTGTGCCACCACACACAGTTAATTTTTTGATTCATTATACAGACGAGGACTCGCCGTTTTACTCAGCCTGGTCTTGAACCCCTGAGCTCAGCCAACCTCTCACCTCCATCTCCCAAAGTGCTGGGATTACAGTCGTAAATCACTGCACCTGGCCACTTGGGCAATTTTAAATTTAGCTTGCAAGGGAAAGAGGAGATATTTTTTACATTTTGATATATAGTTTTTTTTTAAGAAAATAAATACAGTCAATCAAATATGAAGTCTGGATAGTATATTATTTCTAAAATATATTGGAAAAAGATCAAAACAAACTTTTATACAGCTCTGTAGCTGAAGTAGATGATCCACAGATTATAAAATTAAGCATGAGGCCATGAGGACAAAATAAAATCTACGTTAAGATTTGCTTGTTAGGCCATGCTTGTTTGCAGTGGCTCACGTCAGTAATCTCAGCACTTTGGAACATAGAGGTAGGAGTACTGATGGAGCCCAGGAGTTTGAGACTGTCAACATAGGGAGACCTCATCTCTGCAAAAGAAAAAAAAAGTTAACCAAGCTCACAGCCATCGCAGCCTCAACCTGCTGGTCTCAGGCGATCCTTCCAAGTAGCTGGAACCACAGGTATACGCCATCATGCCTGACCAATTTTTTAATTTATTGTAGAGATGAGATCTCGCCAAATTGCCCAGGCTGGTCTCGAACCCGTGGGCTCAGGCAATCCTCTCACCTTGGCCTCCCAAAGTGCTGGGATTATAGGCATGAACTACTGCGCCCGGCCTCATAGATTTTTCTTAAACTCAACTAGTTTGTTTTGTCCTTCTCCATTGCCATTTCAGGTCTGTTCTTTCTCAGGACAGTTCTGTGTTAAACTACATTAAGCACATTTTCTCTTCAACCTCACCTTATATTGGTTATGACTACTCTAAATGATCCCAGTGCCATTAATTTAGTTATACTGCTAATTTGTACTTACTTGTTGCTCAGATATAGTATTTATAGCTCAAAAAGTTAAACTTTTCTTACACTTATTTTATTTTATTATTATTTTTGAGTTGGAGTCTCACTCCGTTGCCCAGGCTGGAGTGCAGTGGCACGCTCACTGCCATCCCAGTGTCGACCTGCTGGGCTCTGGTGATCTTCTACCAAGTGGCCGGTACTACAGGCGTGCGGTACCATCCCCGGCGAACTTTTGATTTATTGTAGAGGTGAGTTTTCACCAAGTTGCTCGGACTGATCTTGAACCCGCGGTCTCAGGAAATCCACTCACCTCAGCCTCCCAAAGTGCTGGGATTACAGGCTGAGCCATCAAGCTAGGCCCTTACACTCATTTTATAAATATATTTTAAACTCTTGAAGAGTAGAAACTATGTCATACTTGTTTTGTATTTTCTTTTTCTTTTTTTTTTTTTTTGAGTTGGAGTCTCACTCTGTCGCCCAGGCTGGAGTGCAGTGGCCACTCCCGGCCACCGCAGCCTCGCCTGCTGGGCTCCAGCGATCCTTCCGCCTCAGCCTTCCGAGTAGCCGGAATTACAGGCATGAGCTACCACGCCCGGCTGATGTTTTGATTTATTGTAGAGATGAGGTCTCTCTGCCCAGGCGGGTCTCGAACCCGCGGGCTCAGGCAATCCACTCATCTCAGCCTCCCAAAGGCACGGGATTACAGGCTGAGCCACCGAGCCCGGCCCGTATTTTCTTTTTCATTCCCTGAATCTTTACATAAGAAGTAACGAGTGTCTTATTTCTTCTCTAAATTCTAATAGGTCTAGAGTAAGTGTAACAATAAAACAAGACAGATAATTTGTCAGTATAAACTTTACATGTAAGGGTCAATCTTATTATTTCTGTGAGAAATACATTTTTATTGTTTATAAATTAGTCAGTCTCAAGTATTTTGTTACAGCAGCACAAACAAAGATAGAAATAAATAGCCAAGTGCGGTGGCTTATGCCTGTAATCCCAGCACTTTGAGAGGCTGAGGAGAGAGATTACCTGAGCTCAGGGGTTTGAGACTAGCCTGGGCAACATGATGAGACCTCGTCTCTACAATAAATCAAAAAATTAGCTGAATGTGGTGGCACACATCTGTAGTTCCAGCTTCTTGGAAGGCTGAAGTAGAAGGACTGTCTGAGCCCAGCAGGCTGAGGCTGTAGTGGCTATGAGCATGCCACTGCACTCCAGCTTGTGCGACAGAGTAAGATTCCGCTTCAAAAACAACAAAAAAGAAGTAAATGACCTAACTTTTTTGAAATTGTTTGAATCTATTGCTTTTTCTATGAGGTGATATAAATCTGTGAGAATAAACTTTTTCTGAGAATTCCTTGAAATGTGAGAGACGTTACAAGATTATGTAAGAGTAAAATGAAATTGAACATTTTGGTTAGCTTTAAAACTAAGCTACATTTAAACTTAAAAATAGTAAAATGTATCTTTCAAAGTGGGTATCTGTCTCTTTGCCTGTATTGTGTCTCTTACTGGATACGCTTTAATAGATCCCAAACTTAAAAGTTTTTATTTCTTTCTTTAAACATAACTTCACCAATGTCAATTTTCTCTTGTTCCTTTATTCCATGATAATGTTTAAGGCCTGGATAAGTACAAAGCATTACTGCTGCCCTCCTGGCTTCCTAGTTTTCTCATAAACTAGGAATGCATCTCATAAACCATGTTCAAACCTTCTAAAACATGATTTTTATAGTAGCACCCTTTGAACCATAAGAACCATAATACTTCAAGAACCATAATGGTTTCCTATTGCTACTTCTATGGGAAAAGAGACCTGAAGTCGAAATCAGATAATAGTTCCAACACCTGAAAAATATTAAGCCTTCTCTACTCTAAAAATAATGATATCTACCTCACAGAGTTGTTCAAAGGATCAAAATGATAATGTATAACACAAGAGTTTGAAAAGTGTAAATAGTACTCTACAAATGAGGTTTTAAGCCTTTTCATAAATTTGCTACTGCACACCCATTTATCTAATCTCATTTACCATCACCATTCTATAGGCTTTTTTTTGAGTTGGAGTTTCACTCTTACCCATGCCGAAGTGCAGTGGCACGTTCACAGCCATCAAAGCCTTGACCCTTAGGTGATCCTTCCACCTCAGTCTTCCAAGTAGCTGGAACTACAGACGCATACCACCATGCTCAGCTGGGTGTGTGTGTGTGTGTGTGTGTGTGTGTGTGTGTGTGTGTGTGT
>NW_007046103.1:91120-124433 GCF_000164805.1 Carlito syrichta
GCTGGTCTCAAACCCCTGGGCTCAGGCAATCCTCTCACCTCCGCCTCCCAAAGCACTGGAATTACAGGTGTGAGCCTTTTGGGGCTAAGATTAACATTTAAATTGGCAAACAGCAAAGCAGATTGCCCAAATGTGAGTGGGCCTCCTCTAATCAGTTGATGCCTTAAGTAGAGTAAAAAGGCTAACCCTCCCCAGAGTAAGAGAGGATTCTTCCTGCCTGACTTGTTGAACTGGTACCCTTTCTTTTTCCTGATTTCAACCTGAATCAAAATATCAACCCTAACTGTCAGGGGAGGGGGGTAGGATTGGCAGTTGAGGGAAACTGCTAGGGGAGGGAGGGGCATACCTCATCAACAAAGGTAAATGCATGATCATTGTTTGTATACCTAACCCTGAATTGTACCCCACATCTTTATCATAAAAAATAATAAAAGAAATATCAACCCTTTTTGAGTCTTAGCCTCACCAGCCCTTAGACTGGTCTACTCCATTGCCTCTCCTTATTCTCAGGTCTCTGGAGTCAGATTGGAGCTACATCACCAGCTCTCCTGGGTCTCCAGTTTGCCCACTCATGCTGCAGATCTTGGAACTTGTCAGTGTCCATAATTGTGTGAGCAATTTCTTATAATAAATCTCTTTATATATATAATATACGTGTAATTTAAATATACAAAATACAAGGTATAATACATAATATATACTTAATTACACATGCATATATTTATATGTGTGTAAATGTATATATGTATGTGTTTACTCTGTTTCTCTGGAAAACCCTAACACTTGGTAAAGTGAAAATCCTTAAGATGTTTCTTGTCAAGGTCATTAAAAAATATAATCAACTCTTGCTGGGCGTGGTGGCTCATACCTGTAATCTTAGCACTCTGGTAGGCGGTAGCGAGAGGATTGTCCGAGCCCAGAGGTTTGAGACCAGCCTGGGCAACTTGGCTAAACCTCATCACTACAATAAATCAAAAAATTAGCTGGGCATAGTGGCACACACCTATAGTTCAAGCTACTTGGAAGGCTGAGGCAGAATAATTGTCTGAGCCCAGTCGTTCGAGGCTGTGGTGGCCGTGAGCATGCCACTGCACTCCAGCCTGGATGACAGAGTGAGACTCTGACCAGAAAAAAAAAACAAACAAAAACAAAACCCCCCAAAACCTCTTAAATCTCCATTCAAAAAAGTCAAAAAGAAAGAAAGAAAGAAAGAAAGAAAGAAAGGAAGGAAGGAAGGAAGGAAGGAAGGAAGGAAGGAAGAAAGAAAGAAAGAAAGAAAGAAAGAAAGAAAGAAAGAAAGAAAGAAAGAAAACATAATGATTTTAAGCCCTACAAGTAAGTTATATTCTAAGGATATCTATGAGACCTTAAAAAACCCTGTTAGAAAATTGGATGTAAGCATGAATCACAATATTGTAAGTCATTTAAATTTTAGAGAAAAAATACTTTAGGACACAACTTCACAAAGCCCCCAAAATAAACATTTAGTCATGGTGAGTGTATTAAGGTATGGATATATATTGTAGATCTTCAACTCTCCTAGAGGATACCTTGGAAGTATGTGCATAATATATACATTTAAGTTAAGTTTTAAAAAAGCAATATCACTTACTAGATATCTTAAAATATAGTCATTTCCATCCTGCTGCATTTTCCAGTTTAATATGCATCCAGTCTTCATCTCAGATGTTGTCTTTCAAGTGAAACTATTTTTGTATTTTGGTTGTAATGATATTTGAGGTAAAGGCTTACTTTTTGAGGAAAAAATAGATCATAACATTATTATTGCTATTTTACTTTATCTCTCTATGGTACAGATTCCTGGATTTATATAGCTGCTCAAGGTTTTTGCACATTCATTCTAGAGTTTTGCCTTGGGACCTTGGACTGAACACAGGCTCCATAAAGCAAGGAGATTTTTGCTTTGCTTCCCTTCTAACTCCAGCACTTAAAATTGTGTCCATCTCGTGGTAAAGGGTCAACACATATTTATAGATGAATAAATGGCACAGTAGTGTGTGAAGAGAAGAATAAGGCAGATTTGCATTACAAGATAGGATCTGAGTAAAATATGAATTTGTGAAATGCTGCTATGCTACTCAAACTTTACATGTAATATTATATTATGATAAAGATCAAAGTTCTTATTTTGTTTTTTGAGTGGAGTCTCTGTTGCCCAGCCTGGAGTAGGGTGACAGACTCATGGCTCACCGCAGCCTCGACCTCCTGGGCTTAAGCGATCCTTCCACCTCAGCCTCCGGAGTGTCTGGGACTGCATTCATGCACCACCACACGTGGTTAATTTTTTAATTTTTCTGTGGAGTTAAGTTCTGGCTATGTTGCCTAGGCTGGCCTTGAACTCTTGGGCTCAAGCTATTCTCCCACCTTGGTCTCCTAAGGTCCTGGTATTATAGGCAAAAACCACCATATCTGGCCTAATTTATTTTTAACTTATTTTAAAACAGCCTTCATCTCTTAGAATTATACCTACAGGGTATAAATTAACTATCTCATCCTCTGAAGAAATTGTTATAACTGTAAAAGGTTTTAAAATATACCTAAAGCATGTCATTTTAAAAATCAGAAACAAGGCTGGGTGTTGTGGCTTACGCCTATAATCTTAGCACTTGGTGGGGCTGAGGTGAGAGGACTACCTGAGCCCATGTGTTCGAGACCAGCCTGGGAAACTTGGCGAGACCTTTTCTCTATAATAAGTCAAAAAATTAGCCAGGTGTAGTGACACATGTCTGTAGTTCCAATTACTTAGGAGGCTGAGGCAGAAGGATCGCCTGGGCCCGGCAGGTCAAGGCTGCAGTGGCCATGAGCGTACCATTGCACTCCAGCCTGGGTGACAGTGAGACTCTGACTCAAAAAAAAAAAAAAAAAAAGAAGAGACCAACTTCAGCTGGCTTTTAAATACAAAACATTTCATACTTAACAACAATAAGAGGATTTCCAACAATTTAATGCTAATTGTTTATTACAGAACTTATGTACTTTTGTGGTGAAAACAAAAAAAGTTTTCGAAATTGTGTGGTTCTGGAACAAAGAGGGAGAAAGTCACAAACTTCAGAAGTTCCTCCTTGCACATCTTTTGTATAAATTTGCAGGTTTCATAGCATGTATTTTTACCTGAGTGGAAAAAAAAAGTAAAGCTTTTTTCTACTTCAGAATCATCAAATAAGTAAAATATGTTAGAGATATAAATAACTGAAAAATGCAATTAAAGAACAGAGAGAAATTTAACATTTTTTTTTTCAATTGACATAACAAACTCACAAAGTTACATTTTTGAAGTCTAATATTTCCTGCTGGTTGTTTTGCTAATTTTTTTTTTAACATAGCTTCTGAAAAATCAGGACAAAATTCTAATTGTTTATTTCTTATCTATTTAAGTGTTTTAACTTATTATTCAACTTTTTGGACTTCTTTATCTGTTTTCTCACCCCTATAGAATAAAATTGTCTTGTCTTTGTGTCGCTCACATTTATCTCTCTTTTCTACAGTTCCTTCTTTTAATTGTGTCTTGTATAGTGGAATTGCAATTGTAATAATATTGTTCTATATTCTGATTTACACTTGAGCTCCAGACATCTGCTAAATGAATTGACCAAAGCCTTGTATATGAAAGAATATTAGTACAGTACTTTATTTTCAGTTAAATCAAAGATCTTAGTTTCTTCATCTGTAAGTTATGGTGGAGTGAATGTTTAATCACTGAACACATCTGCCCCATTCTTCCAACAAACCACTCTTCTTGCTAGTCAAGTAATCCCCAATTCTTTATATTTTGCCTCCTAAATAACTACTCAGGGCCTGGAATCGGAGTCATTATTGCAGGAAAAGGACCCACACAAGTCTGCAGAGTTCAAGGAGGCCTTCCAGCTGTTTGACGAAACAAAGGATGGCAAGATCCTGTACAACCTATGTGGGGATGTGATGAAGCTCCAGGGTCAGAACCCCACCAACACTGAGGTGCTCAAGGTCCTGGGGAACCCCAAGAGATGAGATGAATGTCAAGGTGCTGGACGTTGAGCACTTCCTACCCATGTTGCAGACTGTGGCCAAGAACAAGGACCAGGGCACCTTTGAAGATTATGTCAAAAGACTTTGGACGTTTGACAAGGAAGGGAACGGCACCGACATGCTCACGGAAATCTGGCATGTCCCTGTCACTCTGGGTGAGAAGATGATAGAGGAAGAAGTATAAGTGTTGATGGCAGGCTACAAGGACGGTAATGGTTGCATCAACTAGGAAGAGCTTGTCTGTATGGTGCTGAACGGCTGAAAGCCTTCCCAATCTTCCCAGAGCCCATGCCTTTCCCTGTGTGACTTTGTGTCAGCCCGAAAGCTTCCCAGGCCCTCTGGTCACAGTATCTCTCCCATCTTGCCTCTCTTGCATGATGTTTGCCATCAGCATTCACCAAATAAACTTGCTCTCTGTGCATCCCCTCAGAAAAACAACTGTTGAATACATCCATTTTTTTCCCCATCTCGTCTCGTTTATTTCAATCCATTTTATACATACACATGCACACAAACACACAGCCACATTAACCCATTTTAAAAATTGCTGTATAAGCAGGGCACGGTGGCTCATGCCTGTAATCCCAACACTTTGGGAGGCGGAGGTGAGAGGATTGCCTGAGCCCATGGGTTCAAGACCAGCTTGGGCAACATGACGAGACCTTATCTTTACAATAAATTTAAATTTTAAAAATGTTATAAAAACACAAACGGCCGGGCACTGTGGCTCAACCTGTAATCCCGTGCCTTTGGGAGGCTGAGGTGAGTAGATTGCGTGAACCAATGGATTCGAGACCCGCCTGGGCAGCGAGACCTCATCTCTACAATAAATCTAAAAATCAGTCGTGCTGATTTTAAGAAATTAATATCTTGGAACCAGTTCACATCAATTTTCTTTTCTTTTTTTTTTTTTTTTGAGTTGAAGTCTCACTCTGTTGCCCAGACTGGAGTGCAGTGGCCGCTCCCGGCCACCGCAGCCTCGACCTGCTGGGCTCCGGCGATCCTTCCGCCTCAGCCTTCCAAGTAGCCGGAATTACAGGCGCGCTACCACGCCCGGCTGATTTTTTGATTTATTGTAGAGATGAGGTCTCGCTGCCCAGGCGGGTCTCGAACCCGCGGGCTCAGGCAATCCACTCACCTCAGCCTCCCAAAGGTGCGGGGATTACAGGCTGAGCCACCGAGCCCGGCTCAAGATATTAATTTCTAATACTAATATAATTGTTCAGTAATAACTGCTTGTGTATCAGGTGTAGGCATATGCCTGAAAAATCATTGCTGCCCTTGCCCGGGGTAGCTCCCGGTCTCTTATCTGAAGTGAATAGGCAGGTTTTCCCTTTATTCCACTCTTATCTTTCTTACTCTAAGATAGTAGTGATTACAATCTTACATCTTATATTTCTGACTTGAAAGAACATGTCTTCATCATTGCACTAACTCCGAAGGGGAAGGTAATAAAATTTTATTTATGGTAAGCATCTTTCTACTCTAAGCTCAAGGAAGAACTACTTAGAGAAAGTTTTAGGGACCCTTATACTGCCAGGAGATTCATTCCTTCTCTCATATTTATGATCCTATCCTGATCAAGGACACAATAATGTATGGATACATTAAGTAGTTCAAGATCCCATTTTGAATACTTGGTCCACTCACTAAATCTTATAGTTTATTACTCAATATAGTTCTTCTTCAGTTCTTCTTTCTGACTGTATTTTCTGGTTTATAAATATAAAATGCAAGCCCTTTCTGATAACTCAATTCCTTATAGTTGATTATAGCGGTTATTATTACATATGTATATGAAAAAGCTATATGGTCCAAGATGATATTTTAAAATTCTGTATAAAGAGCCATGTTTTAAAAGCATCAAAAATCTGCTCGCAACAATGCCAATTAAGTCTTTGCTATTATTTATGTGCTAAGTTGGGGGGAGGAAGGGAATGGGGAGTGAACTGGGCAGTGGGCAATTTTGTTTACACTAATTGACAATATCTCTTTTCCCTACAAAGCAATTAAGAATATTTTCTTTCTTTTTTTTTGAGTCGGAATATCACTCTGTCACCCATAATGTAGAGCAGTGGCACACTCACGGCCACTGTAGCCTACCTGCTAGACTCAGATGATCCTTCTGCCTCAGGCTTCCAAGTAGCTAGAACCACAGGGATGTGCCACCATACCCGGCTGATTTTTTTCTTTATTATAGAGACGAGATCTCACCATGTGAGATATGGTCTCTAACCCCTGGACTCAGGTAATCCTCTCACCTCTGCCTTCCAAAGTGCTGAGACTACAGGCGTAAACCATGGCGCACAGCTCTTTATTTCTAAATTCAGAGTGAATGTTAATATATTGGGAAGAAGGTTGTGATAAAAGAGAAGGAAGAAGGTGACAGACTTCTGAAGGACATGAAAAGCTTGAGTGTTGTTATCATTTTTTTGATTAAAGCTTCCAATAGCTTATGGATGCTGACATTCTATCTTTGGAACATGGTTATTTTTGTAGGTAAATGTTTAACTTTTCAGACAGCAGAGAAGTAATATCTTTAACGTAAAAATGCTTGCTTACCTTTATAGGGCTTAAAATAGGTCAAACTGAGGTAAGTTCAGGCAAAGGAAGAGCTCCTGTTTCTAGAGAAAAGGGTTATTTTAGTATGGGGGTTTCTTAAATAAATCCAAACAGGCATTGAAGAGAAAGTTCCTTTTACAAAAGAATCCTCAAACTATTTCTTTTTTTTTTTTTTTTAGTTGGAGTCTCACTCTGTCGCCCAGACTGGAGTGCAGTGGCCGCTCCCAGCCACCGCAGCCTCGCCTGCTGGGCTCCGGCGATCCTTCCGCCTCAGCCTTCCGAGTAGCTGGAACTACAGGCATGCGCTACCACGCCCGGCTGATTTTTCGATTTATTGTAGAGATGAGGTCTACGCCAAGTTGCCCGGGCAGGTCTCGAACCTGCGGACTCAGGCAATCCACTCACCTCAGCCTCCCAAAGGCGGGGGATTACAGGCTGAGCCATCGAGCCCGGCTCATCAAACTATTTCTTATCAACTACATAAGAACTGTTACAAATTATTTGCAGCCATACATACATAAGATTGAACTTAAAATAACTTCGGGTTAATAGGACCAGGAAACAAAGTGATTTGTTATTCAGCGAGAATTTCACACACACACAAAATCAAGCACCACCTCTAGTGGTAATATTTGGAATCACCACTAGAGGGCAGAAAACAGGGGGAGAAGGATAGATTTAATAGGTTTCCAGAATTGTAGAGTTTTCAAGCCCCTGGAACCTCTGAAGACAATTGTAAGAATAACAAGAGTTAACAGTTATGAGCGCCTACTATGTGCCAGCACAGTTGTAAAACTTATATAATTTTTAATGTTAATAAAATTGATTTAAAAATACATATATAAACACACAGACATTTAATTTGACAACAATCCTATAAGGAAAATACCATCAATATTTCCACTTTGTAGAAGAGAAAACATGCTAAATGATTAGTACCAAGTTGTGAAATAGTAAATCCCCACTCTGCATGCTGAAATTACTACCTCTCCCCACGAATGACTTCTTTTTTTGTGTGTTGCATTTTATTGCGAAGAAAAGTATGCACGATTGTTCTTTGAACTTGAGAAAAAGCAAGGAGTTTCTTCTAGCATGATAAATTTTCAAACTTGCTTTTACTGCATTGCCTGACAAGTGAGAATTTTGTGGATGTTCTCCACAAAACAATTTCGGGAAACAAAAGTCTAAAATTGTATTTCAATGATGCTGCACACTACCAACACTGTTAAGTTTTATGAGCAATCTGAACTAATAAACAGGACTGTAACGGTGTTATTATTAATAATATTAGAAGGAAGATGAACTCAGAATAGTAATGTCAGGAAGGTGCTGGAACACTTCTGGTAGCCACTGAACGACACCGTGTAGAAAGACCAGAGGCCCCACGGTTTCTTAGCCAGCCAGGTTGGCAGATTGGGGAGAATAGAATAAAATGGCTGAGCCCAGAATGTTAAACCAGAGGCTCTGTATACACTACTTCACAGACTAATCTCACCAGTTGGGGACAAGCTAGGGCCTGGATTTTAACCCCTACCCCTGGCACATATTATTTGTTTTGTTTGTTTGTTTGTTTGTTTTTTATAATCAGTATGTTTTATTATGATATTGTGGAGTACAGTTAAGAGTTAGGTATACAAATATGCTTCGTTCAGGCATGCTTGTTGATAAGAGGTGTCTCCCCATCCCCAGATAGATGTTTACTACCGTTAATCCCATCTCCCTTCTCCCCCCTCATAGTTTCCCACCACTATCAGTCATTTTCTTATGGTATTACGTTGGATGATCAAGGTCCACTATATGAGTGAGAACATGTGATACTCAGATCTTTGTTTTTGTGAGAGGTCACTCAGTATTATAGACTCTAGTTCTATCCAGGTTGCTGCAGAATTCATGATTTTGTTCTTTTTTATCGCTGCAAAGTATTCCATCATGTATAGCAGGGAGACAGCCTACAGACTGGAAAAAAGTACTTACCAACTCCAGGTCTGACATAGGCTTAGCATCTTGGATCTACAAGGAACTCAAACGTGCTGAAAAGAAAAAAAACAAACAATCCCATTATAAAATGGGCAAAAGATATGAACAGACACTTCACAAAGGAAGATATTATTTGTTAATGAGGAGACTGTGAATTGTGTCAGTACTGTAAAAGAAAGGGAGCAAACTAAAACCTTAAGTCAGTAGGATTAATGGACCGGACAGATAATGATGCAAAAATATGCATGGTCATTATTTTCAAGGAGATGCCATCTAATTTTTAATCAAAATTCAAACAGGCTTCTTTGAGCAAAGTAGCCACTGTATTAAAAAATATACACAAAAAAATAAAGTTCTATGAATATTTTAGTCATTTTTATTTAAAGAATAAAAAAGACTGGGAACACATGGTGCTAGATATAAGACAGTACAAAGCCATAATAATAATGATAATAATATAATAAACTAGTGTGGTATTCATCACATATCAAAAGAAAGATGATATAACACAATGAGGAGTTCAGCAATATATAAATCACATCGTCATAAACACATTTATAAATTCGATACACGAAGAGCTTAAGACACATAAATTGGTGAAAGCATTGGGAAATTGATATGAAAAAAATTAAGTTGAAACCACGGTATACAGCCTGGCTCAGTGGCTCAGCCTATAATCCCAGCACTTTGGGAAGCTGAGGTGAGTGGATTGCCTGAGCCTGCGGGTTCGAGACCCACCTGGGCAACTTGGCGAGACCTCATCTCTACAATAAATCAAAAAATGAGCCAGGCGTGGTAGCACGTGCCTGTAATTCCAGCTACTTGGAAGGCTGAGGCGAAAGGATTGCCGGAGCCCAGCAGGTCGAGGCTGAGGTGGCCGGGAGCAGCCACTGCACTCCAGTCTGGGCGACGGAGTGAGACTCCAACTCAAAAAAAAAAAAGAAACCACAGTTTATACCACACACTAGTGAAAAGTAGAATTACTTTAAAAAAGAAAAAAATTCCAGAGGATGTATGTATTACCTTAGGGAAGTAAAAAATCATATTAATGAAGACTCTAGGATAAATCATGAAGGAAAGAAAGCAAATATGAAGGAAGGAAGGAAGGAAAGAAAAAAGAAAGAGAAAGTATGAGGTCTGACCATTAAGTTTGCAAACTTGTCCCCATGCACTTAGGTTGGCAGCACTGTACAAACAACTCGGTGAGGTTTCATAACCTTGTTATATCAGTGCCTCATAGCTGTGTTCACATCAACATGTGGTGGTGTCTTACTGAATGGCATTCATTACTGCTGTTGCATGTTTTGTGTGCTTTTGTGAGAATGTCGGGGCTTGAATTAGAGCAATGAACAAACAGTAAATTTCTAGTTAAGTTTGACAAGAGAGGAAGTGAAATCAGGGATATGTTAGTCCAAGTTTATGGGGATAATGCCATAAAGAAAACAACCATTTACAAATGGGTTAAATGTTTTTCTGAGGGGAGAGAAAGCATTATTGATGAAGAGAGGTCAAGATGGTCAGTAACAAGCAGAATTGAGAAAAACATTGCAAAAGTGTGTCAAATTGTACATCAAAATCATAAGCTGAATGTAAGAAAAATAGCAGACCAACTAAACATTGATAGAGAAAAAGTTAGGAAACTCTTAACTGAAAATCTTTTTTTTTTTTTTTTTTTAGTTGGAGTCTCACTCTTTTGCCCAGTCTGGAGTGCAGTGGCATGCTCATGGTCACCACAGCCTCAACCTTTTGGGCTCAGGCAATCCTTGTGCCTCAGCCTTCCAAGTACCTGGAACTACAGGCATGCACCACCATGCCCAGTTAATTTTTTTGATTTATTGTAGAGATGAGGTCTCGTCAAGTTGCCCAGGCTGGTCTTGAACCTCTGGGCTCAGGCAATCCTTAGTCTCCCAAAGTGCTGGGATTACAGGCTTAAACCACCACGCTTGGTGAAAATCTTGGTATGAGAAAAGTGTGTTCAAAAATGGTCCTGAAGGAGCTCTTGCATCACAATAATGTACCAGCTCACACAGCATTGTCTGTGAGGGAGTTTAATAACTGTATTGGAACATCCTCCTTACTCAACCTAATTTGGTCTCCAGTGACTTTTTTCTTTACTCTAAGATAAAAGATATATTGAAGGAAGACATTTTTAATGACATTCAGGACATCAGGGGTTATATGATAACAGTTCTGATGGCCATTCCAGAAAAAGAGTTCCAAAGTTGCTTTGACGAATGGACTAGGTACTGGCATTGGTGCATATCTTCCCAAGGGGAGTACTTCGAAGATGACCATAGAGTTATTCAACAATGAATTCCTGAAAATCAACAAGAGAGAGAAAATTCAATTGGGGGGGGGCGGCGGGGAGGGCAGAGGAAAACAACAGGAAATTTTCATAAAGGGAAGTTGGCTAATAACTCTGGAGAGTTGCTCAACTTCTCTTGGAAATAAAGATAGGGAAATTAAATAAACCGTGAGATATGACTTCACATACATTAGTTTAGCAAAAAGTTGAAAGCTGAATATTACACAGTGTTAAATTAAGTTTACTTAAAGCTGCCATCTTACATATTCTAAATTTGGCCTAAAGGTTTCTTTGTACATGCAGAACTGTAACCCAACTGGATGTGTAAACAGACTACAATTTACTCTTGTGCAATCACTAAGCTCTGGCCAAAGACAGTCAACTTTTCAAACCAGGCTCAAAGAAGGCAAATGCCGAATTTAAACAAGTTTGTCTCTGTCCTACCATTTTTTGTATGTGACTTTCCTTTCACCGTCCATAAATCTTCTACCACATGGTTACATTGAGGACTCTCTGAACTTATGGTTTGCAGGCTGCAAGATTCGTGAATTGTTCTTTGCTCAATTAAACTCTATAAAATTTAATTTACCTAAAGTTTTTCTTTTAACAGATAGTGTCAGAAGTGGGATCCAAAATAGAACTTCTAGCAACCCCCAGAAACACTGAGTGCCAAGTAAGGTATCCACCAGGTCCATTGTTTTCTTGTTACAATTGAGGATCATGGGTAAATTCTCTCTTGGATTCTGAGGCTCCACACATTTGTGATTTGAGCTATGAGCAAAGTTCTAATTCAAATTGGATTTGGAAGTTGCAACAGATCAGATTGAATCTGATAATTAACTGACTTGGATTCAGTTAGAGGCCGCAAATATCTGCCCGATCATATGGAAACCAGGAGTAAGTGGTATTTTCTGCAGGAGGTACACATTCTGGCTTTTGGAAAGTCATAGGGATTTTTGTTATAATACATTTCTTGTGGCTGAGATAGGGAAAAATTCTTGACTAAGTTGATCAAGGAGATCTGAGAGTCAAAGCCAAGATTCAAGATAAAAATGGACTCCTTAATTTCTTAGGAACTGAGTAATCTACCTTCCAGCTATACCTGCATATACATGTATAAACATTATACCACAGAAGAAGCCAAAAGCTGATAGAAATGGCAAAATCTTACTAAAGGTAATTTAAAATTACAATGGGACAACCCAAATTAGCAACACCGTACTTAAAGAAGTGTATTTGAAAATGAAAGTTCCTGAATTAGTTTCATCCAGGGATGCCTCTTAACGTGCAGAAAATTCTAAAAAGATTTCAATATTTGTATTACTTTTAAAAAATGACTCCATAAAAGGCACATGAAATGCTTACATGACTATTTTATATGAAAAATTAAATCTGCTAACCCTTTGGCTTTAGTAACTTATCCTAGTCCCAGAGGCAAAAAGAAAATGACCCTAGATAAATTGTTTATAAAAAGTAAGCCTTCAGGTAAAGTAGGCTTGATTTTTTTTTTCTAATTTATCCATGCTGAGTTCAGATATAGAGAAAGCTTTCTTTACCTTATTCCTTAGTGGGCTCCACCAGTAATTTTAGTTAAGAAAGAGTAACTAAGTTAAAAAACAGAAACAAAAACACCAAATACCTTTCTGGCATTTAACTGGCTATTTTGAGACCATTTTGTAAAAGAAATTTTGCATCAATAAAGGAAATCTCCATTTGTGTGTCTGGCAATGTGTATTAAACATTTTTACCCTTGTTGTAAATTTACATAATAAGTCAGACCTTTATTCAAGGCACTTTTCTGGCCATCTTGTCTTAATTGATCTTTTACTTACACCATCTTTTCCTTAGTTTGAGCAAATGATGGTACGATATTTAGGTCTGAAGTCTTAGCTCTATTCTTTTTTTGTTTGTTTTGTTTTGTTTTGAGTTGGAGTCTCACTCTGTCACCCAGACTGGAGTGCAGTGGCCACTCCCGGCCACCGCAGCTTCCACCTGCCGGGCTCCAGTGATCCTTCCGCCTCAGCCTTCCGAGTATCTGGAATTACAGGCATGTGCTACCACGCCTGGCTGATTTTTTTTTTTTTATTGTAGAGATGAGGTCTCGCCAAGTTGCCCAGGTGGGTCTCGAACCCGCGGGCTCAGGCAATCCACTCACCTCACTCCCAAAGGTGCGGGATTACAGGCTGAGCCACAGAGCCCGGCTAGCTCTATTCTTTTGAGATATAAATTTTCTCCCTTGTTTCACCTAAGAGTTGTCTGTTTAGAAATACAAATTTAGGGTTGCTGAGGTAACAATTGCTTACAGTAATGAAACAGGTAATGAAAAGGTTGATGGTCTGAGGAGGAAAACAAAGACTATTTAAAAATTAACATATGGGAATCGTTTATGAAAGCCATAAGATCTGTTTTTGTCTATACATCTGTATGTCTATATATCTGTATGTGTTATGTGTATATAATAATAGTTGGTAAGTAAAACTAGTGTTTAAATTATTGGTAAAATTGAAATGGCTTCAAAATTATCAGTTAAATATGATTTGATGTTTGATTTTGTTATGGTCCAAAGAACGCTTGCTGCTCCCCCTTGATACTGATAAATCAAGGGGCAGGGAGCTGGTAGAAAGAAGTTTATTTTTGAGTTCAAATCCAGGGAGCAGAGCCAGACTTAAGGTCTTTCTAAA
Organism: Carlito syrichta; assembly: GCF_000164805.1. Classification (NCBI taxonomy): domain Eukaryota; kingdom Metazoa; phylum Chordata; class Mammalia; order Primates; family Tarsiidae; genus Carlito; species Carlito syrichta. Next base: position 104,672 of record NW_007046103.1, read on the forward strand.
ATGGTTCTGCTCACCCTCAGGCTTTTACAGTTCACTTTTATAAGTCCACAGTTGTTAGTGCCTATACATTAGCCACGTGACCAGTAGAACATTGTATAGAATTTGAATTTCAGCGGAATTATTGACAGTGATATTTTTCAGTTCAGACTTCCTGGTGCCAGGTATTAGAGGTATCTCATAACTTTTATCAGTAGAGCCTGGCAGAAGCATTCATCAAGCTTGTCATAGAGTAAAGGGAGTTTACAAGGCCTAAGACATCATGCATTATGCAAAAGTTATACCAATCACAAAACTTATGATTACATTGATACAAAAGTTATACAAATCACAAGGCTTATGATTATATCGATACTGTATTTTTCAAACTTATAACCACTCAGAAAAAGGGAGTAAATGGGGATTTGCATCTTTCAGTTGATTGGGCCTAGTCTATAGGGAAGTCAAGGATCCCCTGAAATTACTTACTGAGATTGCATAGGATATAAGGGAACTCTCAGTGTGTGCTCAGCAATGTGTAGGAGCTCTTGAACCCTTGCTATATCCTTTCCTAGGGGCTGTGATAATATGGATGGACATTAGCCGCTCTCTGTATCAACTCGATCGTGAGCTAATGTTTTTGTTTTTGAGCCTCTGGATAGGTGGCCATAGCGAGGTATGAGACATGTTCTCAGTGCCCAAACCAGCAACTGCAAGGCAAATCAAGTCCAACATGGCCACTTCCCTGACCCAGCTTTTGCTTCCTGGCTATTCTGGGAGGTGTTGGATCTATCAGATATCCTTTTCATAGCTCTGTCTTCTGTCCTGAGGTCTACACCTGGTATGCAAATTCAGGACTCAGACAGGCCCTGCCCTCATGGTCCTTCTGGGTGCCACATGGCTACTTGGGACTCACGATGACTGGGGAAGACATTGGCAGGATACTTGTGTCATAATTTCAAACTTATTTTTAGTAACTTAAAATCATAATCATAAAATGTCTGAGTCATTTGTAAGTAAAATACTAGAATATCAATTATTAAACATAAGTTTAAGTTTATATTACTTTGACATCTTTTTTTTTCTTTTTTCTTTTTTGTCAGAGTCTCACTCTGTGGGCCAGGCTGGAGTGTAGTGGCATACTCATGGTTATTGCAGCCTCCACTTGTTGGGCTCAGGTCAGGTGATCCTTTCATTTCTGCCTTTCAAGTAGCTGAAACTACAGGTACGTGCCATTACATTCAGCTAATTTTTGGATTTATTGTAGAGATGAGATGTTGACAAGTTGCCCAGGCTGGTCTCAAACCCTTGGGTTCAGGCAATCTTCTTGCCTCCACCTCTCAAAGTGTTGGTATTACAGGTATGAGCCACCATGCCCAGTGACATCTTATTTTTATATGTTATAGAAAAGCTAAATATACTTAGATCTGTTAATAAACAAAAAATTGAGGAAACATCTTTCTTAAAAATTGTGAAATGGTTTTTATGTACATATATATTTAATTAAAACTACTAGATATGAGAGCAACAATTTTGTATACAGGGTGTATAAACAAAAGCAAGATGTGCTTTTGGTGAGGAAAGTTATAAACACATAAAAATGTGTGCTTGTTCAATTTTGTCCAGTTTGAAGTTACTTCAAAAAATTACGTGAATTTTTTTGAACTGAAAGAATAAAGAAGATACTGATAAAACTAAAATATACAAAGTTGAAAAGAAAGAGAATTTAAAAATTTATTAAAGATTACAAAGGTTTAGGGAAATCTGGTGTTGTCAAAAGCTGACCAAAATTGATTTAATTTGTTTATAAGGTTCTATTAAAATTGTCTTTAGCATTAATAGTACACCAATACAAAAATGAAATTTTGTTTTTCTTTTTTTTTGAGTTGGAGTCTCACTCTGTCACCCAGGCTGGAGTGCAGTGGCACACTCAGAGCCACCACAGCTTCAACCTTCGGGGCTCAGGTGATTCTTCTACCTCAACTTTCCAAGTAGCTGGAGCCACAGGTGTGTGCCACCACGCCTGGCTAATTTTTTGATTTATTGTAAAGATGAGGTCTTGCCAAGTTGCCCAGGCTGGTCTCAAATCCCTGGGCTCAGGCAATCCTCTTGCTTCCACCCCCCAAAGTGCTGGGATTACAGGCATGAACCACCATGCCTGGCATGTTTTTTCTTTTATTGACAAAAATTTCATGTAGTATTAATAAGACAGTAAAATATTTTTGTTTACTTTTTGAATAAACTGCAAAAAATAAAAAGAGAGAGAAGAGATAAGAGACTGATTCTGTTTCATGCTGTTTTTCTTAGGTCTTTTGATTGTTTGGAAAACTGAGTTTCCTCTCTATTAAATGGCAAACATTTTTGCTTTTTACAATATTTTAATTATCACTTTGGCTAAATCAATGACTGATATTTTACTGTGACCTGTGATCCTATTTTGGTTAAGTGTTTTAAACTGTGGTCATATTTGACAGGTTTCCTAAAATCAAATTTCAACTTCAAAATTGTCTTTGTTTTTAAATCCCTAACTTTAGGTATCATAGAGGGACCCTGAGGCCTCTAAAAGAATGATAAACCGAATTACTTGATATATTAAATTACATGGTATGCTTTACCAAATAAATTATATTTAATCTTTGAATTGCATTTTATTGAATATGTTAATAATATGTGTTCCAAACTGTATGAAATTTCCATAATTCTGATATGCCTGGTTATGTGCTATCAGTTGTAATTATGGCTATTATGTTAAATTATTATAAGCCACAGAAATAATTAAATTACCTTGTCAATTATGTCTTTTACTGTGACTATTTTATTTCCACAGTTATTCCTTAATTCTGATGCAGTTTCTGAAAACTTCATAAGCAAGCAAAATCCTGGAGTATTTATTGAATCTTCAAGAAGGTTCATGAAAAGGATGGAAAGAATACTGACAAGCACTCTTTTTTTTTTGAGTTGAAGTCTCACCCAAGCTGGAGTGCTGTGGCATACTCATGGCCACTGCAGTCTCAACTTGATGGGCTCAGGTGATTCTTCTGCCTCAGCCTTCCATGTAGCTGGGACTACAGGCACATACCACCATGCCCGGCTAATTTTTTGATTTATTGTAGAGATGAAGTCTCTCCAAGTTACCCAGGCTGGTCTTGAACCCATGGGCTCAAGCCATTGTACTTGGCCGACAAGCACTCTTAAATACAGGTTTCTGAAACATTAAGGATCAGATCATTTGGACTCAGTAAGAATTCCCAGAACTCTAATAAAGAGACTAATTGGTTGATACAACTGCTAATCCAAGCAGGACAACATGAATTGAATACCAAGAAAATATTTTGCCAGATTTTCATGGTAAATCAGTAAGTACTGAGATTTGTTTAGGCATACAATTTGAGTGAACTCCATGGTCCAAGTCAAATTACCTATGATATCCCATCTAGTATGGTGGTATGTACCTGATACAGAGACCTGCTAATGTTCATTCATATTGTCACAGTCCCTAGAGAAAGGCATAGCTAGGGTTCAAGTACTCCTGCACATTCCTGAACACATCGCTGAGAGTCCTCTTATCGCCTATGCATTCCCAGTAAGTAGCTTCAAGGGATCCTTGACTTCCTTACAGACTAGGACCAATCAACTGAAAGATGCAAATCCCCATTTACTACTGCCCCCAACTTTTTTTTTTTTTTTAGTTGGCATCTCACTCTGTTGCCCAGGCTGGAGTGCAGTGTATTCTCATGGTCACTGCAGTCTCAGCCTGCTGGGCTCGGGCGATCCTTACACCTCAGCTTTCCAAGTAGCTGGATCTGCAGGTACGTGCCACTATGCCCAGCTAATTTTTTGATTTCTTGTGGAGATGAGGGCTTGCCAAGTTGCCCAGGCTGGTCTCGAACCCACGGACTTAGAAAATCCTCTCACCTTGGCCTCCCAAAGTGCTGGGATTATAGGCACGAGCCACTGTGCCAGTTTGAACAATATAGTATCAATGTAATCATAAGTTTTGTGATTTGTATAACTTTTGCATAATGCATGATGTCTTAGGCCTTGTAAACTCCCTTTACTGTATGGCAAGCTTGATGAATGCTTCTGCTGGCCCCACTGATAAAAGTTATAAGATACCTCTGATACCTGGCACCAGGAAGTCTGGACTGAAAAATGTCACTACCAACAAATGTGGCTGAAATTCAAGTTCTATACAATGTATTACTGGTCACACGACTAATGTATAGGTACTAACAACTTTGGACTTATAAAAGTGAACTGTAAAAGCCTGGAGGGTGAGCAGGACCATTTTAGAAAGACCTTGAGTTTGGCTCTGCTCTCTGGATTCAAACCCAGAAATAAACTTCTTTCTACCCGTTCCCTGTCCCTTGGTTTATCAGTATCAAGGGTGAGCAGCTGAGCATTACGCAGATCATAACCAGTTGGAGGAAAAGTTGGTGTTTAAGATGATATAAGTCCAATGTTAGGACTCATGGAAGAAGTGGATGACCACCTGATCCTTTCTGCTTCCTGAGTCCTTAAAGCGTCCACTGTTAAAAGCTCTGCATTCCATGACTCATCATGGAAGAGATAAAATAATCCAAGTTACTTTATATATATGGTAATTGTTCTAAATTGCTAAAATAGTTTATGACCAAGTTTAGTTTGTCAAATCCAAAATTCCACGAAGAGAATGAAAACTTCAGGTACATTTCTGCTATCTGATAGTTCAAAATAAACATTTATAGAAGGATTTAATTTAATAGTCATTTTCAGTGCATGTTTTCTGGTTATATAAACTGTCCCATGTAAGAGAACTGATCTTGTAAAAGTAGCTAAAGGGTAATTAGGAAATGTATTTTCCTCATAGGAGTGTCTTGGAGAAATCTGTAATGATACGAGTATTTTTTTTCACTGAACAAGTTCAAAGACAGTAACAGATACAATAGCCTTAAGCAAAGTAACAAAATTGATTGAATTGCCTGGTTAAAGGCATTGCAGATTTATGACAATCCAATCCTCTTGAAGAGGAAAACATAAATTGATCCTTTATTAAAAAGTCACTGGAAGATCTATGCACCTAGTAATAGAACCTCATGTGGCTTCCACTATTAAACTCTGATATGACTAAATGCTTCAAGGTTTTAATGCATTCTTCCTAAGTGTGTTTTCACCAGGTAAAGAAAGTTGTTGTTTTTTTTTTTTTTTGAGTCAAGGTCTTACTCTATTGTTCAGGCTGGAGGGCAGTTGGCATGATCACAACTCACGGCAGTTCAACCTCCTAGGCTCAGGCAACCCTCCCACCTCAGTCTCCAGGGTAGCTGGGACTACAGTTATGCACCATTATGCCTGGTTAATATTTTTTTTATAGAGTCAGGGTCTTGCTACATTGCCTACCCTGGTCTCATGCTTCAAGGCATAAGCAATCCTCTTTTCTTGGCCTCCCAAAGTGCTGGGATTACAGGCATGAGCCATCGCGCCTAGCAAGAAAGCTTTTCACAGTTTGCTGACTGAGGACAATCAAGCTCTTCACAATCTAGAAACTGGAGACTGGGTCTTCCAAAAACAAAATCAGAGAAAGACTGCACTTGGTGCTCACACTGTGGCAAAACTTCAAGACTTTGAACCTCGGGTTTGTAATCTCATGGCTCAGAAGGACCTCACCAGACTCTTGGAACTGTATACCTGTTTGAGACCTTAAGGTGAAGCTAACTAGGAGAGTTTTTCTACAGAAGCAGATGGCAGGCATCCTAGACTCGCATAACCTTTTCCCAAGACCACGGATCAGAATTTCTCTGCTATCATGAGACCCTTATCTTTTAATTTTTTGTTCTTATATCTCTATGAAGAATCAACTCTAAATGGATCAAAGACCTAAACATAAAACCTCAAACTATAAGATCCTTAGAAAATGCAGGAGACACCCTTATGGAAATTGGAACTGGTAACCAATTCCTGATCGAAACCCTACATGCCCATGCCATAAGAGATAAGATAGACAAGTGGGACCTCATCAAACTGAAAATCTTATGCAAAGTCAAAGAAACCATCAAGAGAGTGGGGACACAGCCCACAGACTGGGAAAAATATTTGCTAACTGTGTGTGACAAAGGTCTGTCATCTGGGATCTACAAGGAACTCAAACATGCTAAAATGAAAAAAAAAACAAGCAGCCCTATTAAAAAGTGGGCAAAAGATATGAATAGACACCTCTCACAAAAAGACATACGAGCAGTCAACAGACACATGAAAAAGTGTTCAGCTTCACTAATCATTAAATAAATGCAAATTAAAACCATACTAAGATACCACTTAACTCCAGTCAGGATGGCCATCATCAATAATTTAAAAAAAACGATAGATACTGGAGAGGAGGCGGGGAGAAGGGAACACTTCTATACTGTTGGTTGGAGTGTAAACTAGTACAGCCTGTGTGCAAAACAATGTGGCGATTCCTAAAAGATCTAAAAATCAACCTCCCGTATGACTTAGCAATCCCGCTTTTGGAAATATACCTGGAGGAACTTAAATCATTCTTCAAAAAACATACCTGCACATGCAAGTTTACTGAAGTACTATTCACAATAGCAAAAACATGGAACCAAACATGTTGCCCATTGAAAGAGGACTGGATAAAAAAATGTGACACATATACAAGATGGACTATTATGCAGCCATAAAGAAGGACAAAATTGGCCAGGCATGGTGGCTTACGCCTATAATCCCACACTTTGGGAGGTCGAGGTGAGAGGATTGCCTGAGCCCATAGGTTCAAGACCAGCCTGGGTAACTTGGTGAGACCTCATCTCTACAATAAATAAAAAAATTAGCCAGGCGTGGTGGCACATGCCTGTAGTTCCAGCTACTTGGAAGGCTGAAGTGGAAGGATCACCTGAGCCCAGCAGGTTGAGGCTACGGTGGCCTTGAGCATACCACTGCACTCCAGCCTGGGCAGCAGAGTGAGACTCCAACTCAAAAAATAAAAAATAAAAATAGCCGGGCTTGGTGGCTCAGCCTGTAATCCTGCGCCTTTGGGAGGCTGAGGTGAGTGGATTGCCTGAGCCCCGCCTGGGCAGGCGAGACCTCACCTCTACAATAAATCAAAAAATCAGCCAGGCATGGTAGCGCGTGCCTGTAATTCGGGCTGCTCGGAAGGCTGAGGCGGAAGGATCACCGGAGCCCAGCAGGTCGAGGCTGCGGTGGCTGGGAGCAGCCACTGCACTCCAGTCTGGGCGACAGAGTGAGACTACAATTCAAAAAAAATAATAATAATAAAAATAAATAAATAAATAAAACAATAAAAAGGACAAAATTACAAACTTTGCGGCAACTTGGATGAACTTGGAGTCTGTAATACTAAGTGATCTATCACAGAAACAAAGAACTGAGCACCACATTTTCTCATGCATAAGTGGACCTTGAACAATTAGCATAATACTATAAGAAAGGGATTGACAGTAGTGGGAAATTGCCAGGGGAGGTAGTGGGGTGGAGGGGGCACACTTCATCAATAAGGGTACCTGATTTCAAACCAGGTGACGTGGGGACCAAAGTGAGGCCTGTACAATGACCATTTGAAAACCCAACCCTGAATTGTACCCTACATCATTAAAATAAAAATTTTTTAAAAAGGAGGACTTTTTATGTGAACTCATGGGGCATACTTCAATTTGTGGAGGAATTTGCAGCCAACGTTATACATGGAAAACCTTAGGCCTTTATAGACGGAAGATGAAGGACCAATATGGATGAAAAATGTAATGGTGCCTGTTTTACTTCATGTTCAGTCAGAAACAGAACACTGGTCCACTCCTCTTAATCTATATTATAGGTTAAACAGAACATTGCCAGGAGGCCTTCGCTCTTCTGGATGGGCATCATTTGTGATGTCTCTTTTTCCATAGTTTGGAATAAATGGGGCAATGATTAGACTTTTATTCCTCAAAATAGACTATATGGCAGATTCTGTTGCAAAGGCCATAGTACAAGACAGACTTTAAATTATCTTGTGAAAATTTTGCTAAATAATAGACTTGTTTGAAATTACTTACTAGCTAAACAGAACTCTCTATGCAATTGCTGACACTTCTTTTTGCACATGGAAGACTATATTAAATATTACAGGGATTCAGTTGTAAAGGATTCATAAATAGGATGCTCGGTTAATACAAGTAGACTCTTTATCTAGCTCATCCTTTGATCTATTTGATTTTAGTTGGTTTGGTTCATAGGGACCCTGGCTAAGGAGCATTTTTTAAACTCTTTGTGCTATCCTCCTGATTGTCATAATCGTAGCATACCTGGCACAGTATATTCTTTCAAAAGTTTTAAATGTTTGCATGCAGTCATCTGTAAAATGTCAAATGGTTCCTCTTCAATTGGAACAGCCAAACTCAAAGACATGTTCAACCATAAGGACACCATAACCTATGAGTGACTTGCTGAGAGTGGAAACCCAAAATGATGGTAACTGAGAGTGGTGCAAAAGCCCCATGTTTTGGCCACACTCGCACCCAAGTGAGAACCTTGTGTGAAAGTACCAAAGGGGGGAAATTTTAAACAAAATTATGAATGGTTATTACTTTGGACTGAGCTTGGGTACTAGGCCTCAAAAGACCAGCCCAAATTAAAATAGAGTCATTCATGTTAAATATAACTTAATCAAAATGAAGCTTTAAGGAAGCAAATAAATCCTAAAACAGGTTAGGTTTTGTTTCCCTTCTATAAATAGGAGATTCCAGCACATGGAGATCCTATTTACTATAATTCTTATAAAAGAATTACCTGAACCAGACACAGTGGCTCACTCTTGTAATCCCAGCACTTTGAGAAGGAGAGACGAGAGGATTACCTGAGCACATGGGTTCGAAACTAGCCTGGACAACTTGATGAGACCTTGCTTCTACAATAATAAAAAAAAAAATAGCCAGGTGTGGTGGTGCATGCCTGTAGTTCCAGCTACTTGGAAGGCTGAGGTGGAAGGATCACCTGAGCCCAGCAGGTCGAGGCTACATTGGCTGTGAGCATGCCACTGCACTCCAGCCTGGGTGACAGAGTGAGATTCTGACTCAAACACAAAACTAAACAAAACAATACAAAAAAAGAATTACCTGAAGTTCTTCCCACCTTACAAAACCCATTGGTCTGCTATTTCCTAGTAGGACTTGAGACCAAATAAGTACATTTATGATGGTGACAGAATGACATCAATGCCTAAAGTTTTGGTTTTTCTCTCAAAATTGTAACTATGACCAAAAGGGGAGAATTTTTCAATTTACTTTAGCCTAAAGCTGCCATCTTACGCATTTTAAGTTCAGCCTAAAGGTTTCTCTGTACACAGTGAAAGTAACCTAACTGGGTGTCAGCAGACTATAACTTACTCTTGTGCCAGTCACCAAGTTCCAGCCAATCAAAGGCAGCCAATTGTTCAAACTTGATCCAAATAAAGCAAATACCACACTGTAGCCAATCCAGCTGTTTCTGTACCTCTGTTCTTTTTTCTGTGCATCACTTTCTTTTCTCTGTCTGTAAATCTTTGTCCATGTGATTGTACTGAAGTCTTTCTGAACCTATTCTGATTCAGGAGCTGCCTGATTCACAAATCGTTATTTGCTCCATTAAGCTCTGTGAAATTTAATTTGTCTATAATTTTTCTTTTATCACCAGTATCGGTAAAGTGGTGGAGAAAGGGATTTTAAAGTTATGTAACCCTGTGGAGAATGAAGTGATCATATGGAATAGAATTAAATACAACCTGAGTTCTAGCAATCCCACTTTTAGGTATTTCCCAGAGAAACTTCTACAAAGAGCCATAAAGAGACACGTATGAAGACACATGCTCATACAGCATTGTTTTGAAAGTAAGAAATTAGTTGCAACCTTGCTGTTCTTATCAGGGAATGAATAAAAAAGATGATAAAAGCATACTATGAATACAAGTGTGGGTGTTTGAAGAGCATGAAGCAATTTTAAAAATAATATTGAGTGAAAAAGTAAGAAATAGCAAGAACAATAGAATAAAATCATTTAGTTGAATTCAAAGTATCTACACCCCCAAAATGCAGTACAATACAATACAATGCAATACAAATCGTCCCTTAACGTCATTGATAAGTTCTTGATAACTGCAACTTTAAGCAAAAAAAAAAAAAAGAAACCAAGATTACCATAGAATTCTTGATATAAACAAGAAATTAAGTTCCTACAGTCTGTTCACAAAAATAGCACTAACTTTCTAAAAAAAAAATCCAAAACACTTTGAATTTTAAACATTGAAATAAATGTGAACTATATATACATTTAAGAAAGATTAGTAAAAATAAGTAAGATAATTATTTACTCAATTTTTGGTGAGTAAGTGAGTGACAGCAGTCATGGTGGTGGTGGGTTAAATCAAAGAATAAATTTTTGCAAAGCAAAAACTGCAGGGAGTACTTTCTACCACTCACGCAATTCAAAAGCAATCATAAACATGGCTGGCTGGCTTGATGAGTGCTTTCATGCTTTGTTGTTTATTGTTGTGCGTTTGTAGGATTATCATATGCTTTATACACTTTTATTTTATAATAAATGCGTATTCATGCATTCATTCATTCATTTTAACGTTCTGATTATCCTAGTTCAGGATCACAGGTGCCTGGAGCCTATCCCTGCAGCTCAGGGCACAAGCCAGGGTCCAACCCTAGACAGTACATCATCTCATCACTGTGTGCACTCACCACCACAACCACACCCAACCATCCTGGAACAATTTAGACATCTAAGTTAGCCAAACATCATATCTTTGGAATGTAGGAGGAAATCAGAGTACCTGGAGAAAATTCACACAGACACAAGAAGGGTCCAAATTCCCTATGAACAGCGGCTCCAAGTAGTAATAGATTTTTTTTTTCTTCACCAACACTATAATGAAACAACATTGAATGACAAGGTTATTCAGGGTCCTGCTGTATATCTGTCTAAGAACAGATATCCAGCAGAGTGCTTGGGCAGTGAAGTGGAAAAGGTAATGAGGGCAGGGATTAGAGATGAGAGAGAAAAAGAAATAACCAGGAGGAATCTTGCACATGCTGAAACGCTTCTCAGAATATGATTAACTCAATTTTCTGCAACAAAATTTTTTTAAGAAATGAAAAATACAACAGATTGAAATGAAGGCTATGGAAAGTTCTAGAAGGAGCTTTTTGTTTTTCTATACAATCCTTAAGTTCACACTGCTATGTTTACAGACATCTAGAATATTTCTAATTTATTTTGAAAATGTATTAATGTTGAGAAAGTATTTTGAATAGGAAATCATCTCACTTCCTTTTTTTTTGAGTGGAGTCTCACTCTGTTGCCCAGGCTGGAGTGCAGTGGCACACTCACAGCCTCTGCAACCTTGGTCCTCTGGGTTCAGGTGATTCTTCTACTTCAGCCTCCCAAGTAACTGGAACTACAGGTGTGTGCCACCACACCTGGCTAATTTTTTGATTTATTGTAGAGATGAGGTCTTGCCAAGTTGCCTGAGCTGGTCTTGAACCCCTGGGCTCAGGTAATCCTCTCGCCTCCACCTCCCAAAGTGTTGGGATTACAAGTGTGAGCCACTGTGTCCAGCTTATTTCACATACTTTAATAAACATTTTGCATTTGGGGTGCTGGGCAAAATAAACCTGACTTATGATTGAAGGGCAAGATGATTTGTACGAATGTAAGAAACCAGATAATATGGTAGACACTGGAATTCCTTTTCTAGGTGTAATTTCTAAGCCAAAATACACCAGACTTACAAATCTTAGTAAGGACAAATCAAGGGTAGAAAAATAAGGAAGAGAGTAATTTACAAAAAATGGAAAAAGATTCAGAATCATTGATGTTTAATAGAATTGATTAATATTCTAACTGCATCCATAGGTCACTGTTAGGGATATATACATATATAAAACTAATATTTGCTTGCATAAAACATTGACTTTATATATGTAAATATATGGATTACAGAAAAGATGCCAGGTTCCCAAATGTGAAACTGTAAACATTCCTAAATGGCCACTATTTCGTATCCTCCATGTTTTTTGAAGTAGAACTAATTGTAACTAAGCCAATGAAAGTCAATGAGCAATGAAATCATATTTTGGCTTATTATGTCATATGAAGATAATAAACATTACTACCAAAGAAAATGAAAATTTCTCTTTACCTTTCATCTAGTTTTACAGTTCAATAGACACATTCAGGTTGCCCAAGGAAGAATACAATATTTTCAATCACTGTGCTAATTTTATGATTTTATTGAAATGTAACTTCTCAAAGATCTGAAGATATTCTGGATCTTTCATAAAGATTGTTTACGTTTTAAAATTTTTCCATCATCTGGTTTTTTACAACCTTGAGAGAGCACATACTTATAAAGAGATGACATACTTAAAATGCTGTGATACAATGGAATTATGGAATACATGCATAGTCCATTTCCCAGTTAATTCAATCAGTTTTTTTTTAAGCAAATTGTCTCAGTTGTCCATTAACTAACTGATTAATCCAACCAACATTTTTCTCCTTTATTTTAAAGATGTGGGGTACAATTCAGGGTTAGATATACAAATGTTTATTATGCAGGTCCAACAAACATTTTTTGATAAATTTAGCATTCATGAATATGTACTCAGCATTGGAAATTAAAAATTTACCCATAGACAAACACATACAATATTGCCTGTTTTTGTAGAGCTTGCACTCAAAATGAGATTTTAGACTTTAAAAGAAACAGCAAGCTGGCTCGGTGGCTCAGTCTGTAATACCGTGCCTTTGGGAGGCCGAGGTGAGGGGATTGCCTGAGCCCACGGGTTTGAGACCCACCTGGGCAGCGAGACCTCATCTCTACAATAAATCAAAAAATCAGCCGGGCTTGGTAGGGCATGCCTGTAATTCCGGCTACTCAGAAGGCTGAGGCAGAAGGATCACCGGAGCCCAGCAGGTCGAGGCTGCGGTGGCCGGAGCAGCCACTGCACTCCAGTCTGGGCGACAGAGTGAGACTCCAACTAAAAAAAAAGAAAGAAACAGCAGAAAACTAACTTTCTGTGACATTATACTGTTGATCCCCTGCAGTAAACACAGCAAGCATATTACATCTTCCACCTGTGAGCTCTTCACAAACTTACTTACTTTTTATTTATTTTATCTATCTATCTATCTATCTATCTATCTATCTATCTATCTATCTATCTATCTATCTATCTATCATCTATCTATCGCCAGGCTGGAGTGAAGTGACACACTCACAGCTACCCCAGCCTTAAACTGCTGAGCTCAGATGATTCATCCTCCTTAACCTCCCCAGTAGCTGGAACTATAGGCACATGCCACCATGCCCAGCTAACTTTTTGGTTTATTGTAGGAGTCAAAGTTTTCCCAAGTTGCCTAGGCTGGTCTTGAACCCCTGGGCTCAGGCAATCCTCTCATCTCTGCCTCCCAAGGTGCTGGGGTTATGGGAGTGAATTACCATGCCTGGCCTGCTAAATTGTAAGGGTCACTGGACTCCTCCTCATAGAATTATGATAAATGTATCTTAAGATAACTTTTCTTTTTTTCTTTTTTGGGTCGGAGTCTCACCCTGTCACCCTGGCTGGAATGCAGTGACACATGCTCACGGTCACCATAGTCTCTACCTGCTGGGCTCAGGTGATCCTTCCGCCTTAGCCTGCCAAGCAGCTGGAATCACAGGCGTGTGCCACCACACTTGGCTAATTTTTTGATTTATTGTAGAGATGAGTTCTCGCCAAGTTGCCCAAACTGGTCTCGAATTTCTGGGTTCAAACAATTCTCTCGCCTCGAATTTCTGGGTTCAAACAATCCCCTCAAAGTATGGGGATTACAGACATGAACTACCATGCTTGGCCCAGATAACTTTTCATTTCTTCAAAAACTTTCTTAAAATGTAATACCCAGAATTGAATGTAGAATATTGTCTTCTGGATACAGTAACAATATTATGAGAAAACAGATAGTGTGCTTTCTTCTAAAGTAGCCTGAAATGTCAACAATATTGTCAGTTCTGGTATCTGTGGGTTCTACATCTATGAATTCAACCAACCCCTGATCAAAAATATTTCTCAAAAAAATAGGTGGTTATATTGGTACTGAACAGATACAGATTTTTTTCCTTGTCATTATTTCCTAAACAATACACCAGTATTATAAACCATTCACATAGCACCTACATTGTATTAGGTATTATAAGTAATCTAGAGATGATTTAAAGAATATGAGAGGATATATGTAAGTTACACGCAAATACTATGCCATTTTATGTAAGAGACATGAGCATCAGTGGATTTTGGTATTTGCTGAATGAAGGGGCCTGAAATCAATACCCTGTGGAAATCAAGGGTCAGCTGTATATCATTACTGTTTAGGCTTTGTAATGTGTCAACTTGGTATGCTGAGCTACATTTTCCACCATTCTCCTTCTTGTACATTAGAATGGACCAGTAGGGAGATGCTTGAGCAATCTGAAAGGCAGAGGGGAAGCAACAGCTCTTTTGTTGCTAACACATGTTGTGCAGATCTGCTGACTTACCTCCTTGGGTGAAGTAGCAGCTGGGCCTGTGACTGCTCAAGCTTGCCCTGGATCCACGTTTTTTTTTTTTTTTTCTGAGTTGGAGTCTCACTCTGTCGCCCAGACTGGAGTGCAGCCTCGACCTGCTGGGCTCCGGCGATCCTTCCGCCTCAGCCTTCCGAGTAGCCGGAATTACAGGCATGCGCTACCACGCCCGGCTGACTTTTGGATTTATTGTAGAGATGAGGTCTCGCTGCCCAGGCGGGTCTCGAACCCGCCGGCTCAGGCAATCCACTCACCTCAGCCTCCCAAAGGCGCGGGATTACAGGCTGAGCCACCGAGCCCGGCAGGATCCACGTTTTTTTAACCCTGGGTCACGTGTGTAAGTTTAGCTTTGTGACAAGGGACCCCAGATTCTGTAGGATACCGTAGTCACCAAGGTCAGAAGTAACAAAAATCGACAGGAGGCATTTCTCCTCATACACTCCAAGATTTCTAGCCTTCCTTTGATCTCCCCCGCTTTCCACCCATCTTCCCTTCCTGCCTGCCTGCCTCTTGGACTTTATGCTCCCGCATCAGATGTAGAGACAACCACCTTACAGAGACAGCTTAAGCAGCTGCCATGGTGGCTCTGTTACCTAAAACAAATCATATGGTATTTATCTCCTAGTATTTCTATTTCTCTGGTTGAACGCTGACTGATACAATTATATATCTTTTTTCTGAGTTGGAGTCTCACTCCATCACCCAGGCTGGAATGCAGTGGCATGCTCACTGCCACCCCAGCGTCGACCTGCTGGGCTCCAGCAATCCTTCCGCCTCAGCCTTCCAAGTAACTGGACTACAGGTGAGCACTACCACACCTGACTAATTTTTGATTTATTGTGGAGATGAAGTCTCACCATGTTGCCCAGGCTGGTCTTGAACCTGCGGACTCAGGCAATCCCCTCACCTCGGCCTCCCAAAGGGCTGAGATTACAGGTTTGAGCCACTGCACCTGGCCTACAATTATAATATATTTAAACTTTTATTATTTTCAAATTTAATTTTGAAATAATTCACACACTCACTCACATGCTGATATATGCCATTTATGAAGTAAGATATTAATGATCCACTCGATACTGATGCCCTCTTGCTTCCATTCTCTACCTTATTTGGATTTCTCCACATGCCTCCTTTCTGTTAAGAAACAAATGCTCTGAATTTTATCTTTATCTTTCCTCTGCTTTTTCTTTTTTCTTTTTTTTGAATCAGAGTCTCATTCTGTCACCCAGGCTGGAGTGCAGTGGCACGCTCATGGCCATCGCAGTTTCGACCTGCTGGGCTCAGATGATCCTTCTGCCTCAGCCTTACAAGTAGCTGGAACTACAGGAACATGCCACCACGACCGCCTACTTTTTTTTATTTTTTGTAGAGATGAGGTTTCGCCAAGTTGCCCAGGCTGGTCTCAAACCTGTAGGCTCAGGCAATACTCTCCCTTTGGCCTCCCAAAGTGCTGGGATTATAGGCGTGAGTCATCGTGCCTGACCCTTCTGCTTTTCTTAATGTTGTGTTATACATATTATTTAGTTTTGCACACTTTTGAACTCTAAATATATAGTATAATTTTAGATGACCTTATGACAGTGATGGCTATAAAAATTATTTACTTAAATATGCATAGTGTTTGTTTAAAATTATTTTCAAGATAGGTGTCCTCCATCTTATACTATATTTTTTTCTCTTTAAATTTTATTGCGTTGATTGTGGGCCCTCAATCTAGACTGTTGACATTCATTTGGATCTTATTTTCATCCTCTCACATATTAGATCTTCCACTTGCAACTTTGCTTTCCCTCGAGTTTTGCTAAGAATATTTTCTGTTTTAATTCCAATGATAAAAATATTAAGAGGATAGATTTAAGGAAAGGGTACAGACACATGCTATTATTGACTTCAACTTAGAATGGCCTTCTAGTTCAATTCATATGTTGCTTTGCTATGTTACCATGTTGGGAGCTGGCCACAGAGGCCCACTGAGGGCTAGGGATCAGGAAGTGTCATTGACCCCGAGACCACTAGGATGAGTTCGGGAGCTATTGACCCCATTTCCTCCCCCTTTCTACTCAACACTAACCAGATTAAGCTCCTGTGAGCTCAAAACATAAAAACTCTGAGACTGGGACGAACACAAGCTAACTTTAGAAGCTCATTGCTCCCATTCTTCCACAAACTGCAATTTTGGCTTTCACACAACTTATAATTCAAACTCGTGTCACATCTAAGAGCCTTAGTATTGGTCACAGACTTCTGGGTCATGATCTTAGGATTTATTGAAGGTGTAAATTGTAGAATATAGTTTTAGAAGACAGCCATTTTGTTGAAAGAATGCGGCTCGGTTACTTGCAGGTAGCCCACTGTGAACTTTGGACTGGGCCACATTCCAAACATTCTGGGATGGGCCACTTTCGTTTGTAAAGTAAATACTTAAGCTTCTATAGAATTGTTTAACTTGGCATAAATCAATCAGCTTAGGATGAAAAAGGTTTATAGAATATGTCAGTCACAGATTAGGTTATCCTTTGTTATGGGATTTTAAGATTATCATCTGAAAAGGATTTAAAGGCAATCATTGATTAAGTTTTCATGGATTAAGGTTTCTGGTGGGTGGGGGATGCCCCTCCCACATCTGACTTTGTGTATAAAAGACCCGTTGTAATTCCCAATAACACTCATTCGCTTCTGCACTAGACTGGAGTCCAGTCTCTTTCTTTCTCTCTTCTTCCCCCCAGTCGCCAATGCTGTCTCCACCTTTGGGGTATCCTGAACCCAGCTGAAGCTGGTCTCTGGCATTACCACAATATTCTCACATCATCCTTATCACATTTTGCTATGATTGTTTATTTAGTTATCACTCTCAATGGCTAGACAGTAATACTCTTGGGGAAGGGACAAAACCAAATTCCATTTTGTACTTTCTGTGCGATCAAATTATTGGCACTAAATAGGCATTCAATAGTTATTTACTGAATGTACAAGCAATTTAGAAGGATAAGCAGGAATTCAAGTGATTGATAAGATGGAAAAGGGTTTTAGACAGCATAAGTAATGGAAGTACAGGGTAAATTAGTCAAAATAGAGACAAACTTTTAAATTTCCTTTAAGAAATTCATTAGGCCAAGCATTGTGGATCATGCCTATAATCCTAGCACTTTGGGAGGCTGAGGCAGGAGGATTGCTTGAGCTTCGTAGCTCATGAGCAGCCTAAGCAAAGTAGTGAAACCTCATCTCTACAAAAAATTTGTTGGCTGTGGTGGTGGACATCTGTAGTCCCAGCTACTTAGGGGGCTGAGGTGGGAGGCTTGCCTAGGCCTAGAAGGTCAAGGCCACTGTGAGCAGTGATTGTAATGATCATGCTACCACACTCCAGCCTGGGCAACAGAGTGAGATCCTGACTTAAAACAAATAAACAAACAAATAAATAGATAACTAAATTCATTGGGTATATATACATTTCATATATATACATACAGGTAGGCAACTAAACCAATTGTCAAATTGGGACTTACACATCTCCAGACGTTTCGGTAAAATACCATTGGAACATGATAGTGAGGACCTCTAACTCCTGAAAGAAGTACTCTTATTTTAAAAGGAATAAAGTTGACCTGTCTTGTCTGGTCTTACATCTGTTTCTGAAAAGTTTGGTGTAATTTAAAATAAGCTGGATAAACAATCGTATTTTTCATTTGAAAAAGAAAGTCAGAGCTAAGATATTTGAATATTTGCTTTTGTTCTCTTAGTGAGGATTTTAAAATACTGATTCATTCATCCGTATTATTTCTTCATTTTTCTCTTCCATCTTACATCAGTGGTTTTTGTCCTTGTGATATCTTCACAGGAAGGGAGAAGGAAGGAAAACGGTGGAGGAAAAAGAGGTAAAGGGAAGGAAGAAGGAAGAAGTTTTATAGACTTTCCTCTCAAAGATTCTGATTCAGTAAATCAGAATCTTTGAAAGTTTATTTAGAAAGCAAATTAGAGAGAGAGAGAGAGAGAGAGAGAGAGAGAGAGAGAGAGAGAAACAGGAGATTCACCTCCCCAAGGTAGGGGAAGGGGCCAAAGTCTTGACTGTATTTTAAAACTGTGCTTTGAGACACTTCCAGAATTGATTTTGGTGTGCAACATGTTTGAGAACCATCATTTATGGGATATGAATTGATGGACAAATGAATATACCCACAACCACAAAAAGTTATCTATAAGTCTAGTGCAGGCTATGAATCTACTACTTGAATTTGAGTGACCCTCACAGTCAGGATGGCATCAACAGATGTTTGTTCTGGATCTAGATCACATTTTCCTGTTGTCCTCTGGTTCACCTGTAAATCAAACACCAGTCAATATTCTGACCTGTCACATGTCCAGCATACTGGTCATTTTCTTTAAAAATTTCGATGTCTCATTTTCAGTTTCTTTTCTTAATCTCTCTGGCCAAGTGGAACAATTTTGAGGCATTATAAGTTTTTCCATTATCTGGGCATGGTAGTTCACACCTGTAATTCCAGCACTTTTGGAGGCTGAGGCTAGAGGATTGCCTGAGTCCAGGAGTTTGGGACCAACTTGGGCAACATAGAGAGAACTCATCTCTAAAAACATCAAAAAAGTAAGCTAGGCATGGTGGCACATGCCTGTAGTACCAGCTACTTGGGAGGCTGAAGTGGAAGGATAACCGGAGCCCAGGAGGTGAAAGCCCAAACTACAGGAGTGTGCCCCCACGCCTGGCTAATTTTTTAAAATTTTCATTGTAGAGATGAGGTCTTGCTAACTTGCCCAGGCTGGTCTTGAACCCCTGGATTCAGGCAATACTCTCACCTCTGCCTCCCAAAGTGTTAGGATTATAGGCGTGAGCCACCATGCTCAGTGGATCAATTTCTTTTTGGTACTAATTAGATCATAGGATTATAAATTCAGTATAGTATACATGAGATAAATATATTAACAAGTATTGCCTTTAAGAAAAACAAAGTTGTGGGAACTTAGTAGGTATGGGGTAATAATGGGAAGAAGGAATTTTCCAAGGGGTAAAGAATGGATCAAAATTGGAAGTTAAGCTGGGCTCGGTGGCTCAGCCTGTAATCCTGCGCCTTTGAGATGCTGAGGTGAGTGGATTGCCTGAGCCCGCGGGTCCGAGACCCGCCTGGCAACTTGGCGAGACCTCATCTCTACAATAAATCAAAATGAGCCGGGTGTGGTAGCGCACGCCTGTAGTTCCAGCTACTTGGAAGGCTG
>NW_007046103.1:124453-153880 GCF_000164805.1 Carlito syrichta
TGGGTGACAGAGTGAGACTCCAACTCAAAAAAAAAAAAAAAAATTGGGAGTTAATTTCCATATTCTCTTGCTGTCGCCACTATTCCAACACCCAGGTAAAATGCTGCTGGATGCTTATCTTCACAGATACTGCCCTCTTTTGGCACTACATATCACATCAAGAATAACCTGGATAGGTTGGGCATGGTGGCTCAATGCCTGTAATCCTAGCACTTTGGGTAGCTGAAATGGGAGAAGTGCTTGAGGTTAGAAGATCAAGACCAGACTGGAGGAGACCCAGTCTCTACAAAATTAGCCAGGTGTGGTAGCATGCATCTATAGTCATAGTCCCAGCTATTCAGGAGGTTAGGGTGGGACAACTGTTTGAGACCAGGAGGTCGTGGTTGTGTGAGCTATAATAGCACCACTGTACTCCAGCCTGGGGGACAGAGCAAGACCCTGTCTCTAAAAAAAAAAGAAACAAACCAAAAAATACAGAATTAATAACCTAAACGATTGTCCTGAATTATTCTGCAACAGAATATTGAAGGTAGGAAAAGCCTAAGAAATACAACTAGACAAAAGCTGAAGCCATAAAAAAAATTCAGTCACTACTGACTCAAAAACAAGACAGAAGCATAAAAGAACAGTATATACTCAAGAGTCCCGATTTTTAAATCAAATTACAATTGGTTACAATGTTAAAATTATACCTTGCTCTGGTGATTATATTTTAAGACACTTTTATTTTCAGTGGTTTAAAACATTATTATTGTTATTAGTATTATTTTGAGTCAAGGTTTCTTCTCTCTGTCATTCAGGCTGGAGTGCATTGGCACAATCGCAGCTCACTGCAGCCTCCAGCTACTGGGCTCAAGCAATCCTCCCTTGTCAACCTCCCGAGCAGCTGGAACTACAAGTGCATGCAACCATGCCCAGCTAATTTTTTTGAATTTTTTTTTTTTTTTTTAGAGATAAGTTCTTGCCATGCTGCTCAGGCTGTACAATTATTTTCTAGTAAAACAGCTTTAAAAATCACCAATACCAGTGTTTCTCTAATGTGTACTTTTTCAACTACACTACGGTGCATTTCTGGTTTGGTTTTTTTTTGGTACATAGTTTGATTTGAGAAAGACAGGGGTTAAAATAAGGTTGGGTTTAATCCAAGACTGAGAAAATTGGAGTTCAGATGAAAGAATCACTGCTATTTGACAAAATCATATTACTGTTTTAGTACCACTAATCAGTTTATATGCAGAAAAATTCTGACAATTTATAATTTGCATACATAGTTTTATATTTTAAAGAGGAATATACACTGAATTTTTATTTTTCATGGAGAGTTTGGACTTTTGGTTAACTATTTCTAAGTTCTTTAATCTTGTATTTGGAGGATATATATTTATTAAAGTGAAAATGTCATATACATGAATTTGAAATATAGATATGAACATATACATAGACATGTATGTGTATGTGTATATGATTTGAAATAAATGTATGTATTTCAGGGCACTCTCATGTGCTTTACATACCCTGAGGGCATTACTGTTTTGTTATTTGAAAATTTCTAGAGGCCAGGCATGGTGGCTCATGCCTATAATCCCAGCACTTTGGGAGGCTGAGGTGAGAGAATTACCTAAACCCGCGGGTTCGAGACTAGCCTGGGCAAATTGGCAAGCCCTCATCTCTAAATTAAATAAAAAAATTAGCCAGGCATGGTGGCATGTGTCTGTAGTTCCAACTACTTGGAAGGCTGAGGTGGAAGGATCACCTTGTTGCAGGAGTTTTGAACTCCACTGTCAGCTTAAACCAGCAACCTTGGGTTCCTGTCCCATGACCAAGAAGATTAGGGAAGGCAGACACCAAAAGGGTGAGTGAAGGAAGAAGTTTATTAAGCAACAAAGCTCTCTAGAAAATGAGAGGGGGCCAAGAGTGGGTTATACACTGTTAGGAGTTTTTTTCTGGTTTTTCTTTTCTTTTCTGGAGGCATTCCTCTCATTTATATCTCATCTTCCTCTTACTTCCTGAGACCCAGTTCTTACTGTGCATGCAGGTCCTTGACCAAAGTTATTCCATCTTGAATATTACCCTTAAGTACCACAGAAAAGCCCACTCAGGGGGTAAAACCGCAATGCAAGTGCTATGTTAATGATATTATAATAAGCCAAGGTCAAGTTAGGACATTTAGTTAAGCTACTGCGCCTGCATTTAAACAGCAAAAAGTCCCTTTTAGCAGTATATCCTGGGTTGACAGGATGTTCTTAACCACACTAACCACATTTTCTTTTTCTTTTTTTTTTGAGTTGGAGTCTCACTCTCCCGCCCAGACTGGAGCCTCGACCTGCTGGGCTCTGGCGATCCTTCCGCCTCAGCCTTCTGAGTAGCCGGAATTACAGGCGCACGCTACCACACCCGGCTGATTTTTTGATTTATTGTAGAGATGAGGTCTCGCTGCCCAGGCAGGTCTCGAACCCGCGGGCTCAGGCAATCCACTCACCTCAGCCTCCCAAAGGCGTGGGATTACAGGCTGAGCCACCGAGCCCGGCTACTAACCACATTTTCAACCAACAATTATGTAAAGGGAGCAGTGCAGGGGGTGTTCCTACAGGTGTAAAGTTTCCTTGAGACCCTTCCTCTCTGTCTGCTTAACCGGCTGCTGACTATCTCTGGAATGGTATTCCTAACTGCCCTTATGAGAAAGGGATGATGACTGCTTGGGCTTCTTCAAGCTGTGGGGGTGGGGCTTTGTATATGTGCAGTCAGGGATCTTCCAGAGGGCAGTCTAATGGGCTTTAGCAGAAAGGATTGGTCATGCGGGTTCTATCTGCACCACCATTTGAAGTTTGATATATACAGTGTCCAAAAAGCAATGCCAAAAAGACTATTATTAAAGGTCCCCCAAAAGCTAATAACCATGTTATGAAGGGAAGAGTGTTCGTTTGGACCATGAATTAGTGGCCTGCCGTGTGTGTTCTGCTGTTCACTCTTGAAGTCTGTGAGCTGCATCCTGAACTATGCCTGATTTACTAATAAAAAGCATCACTCTTCTTGAAGGTATAGGCATGTTCCCCCTTCCTGGCAGTTAATAGGTCCTGCCAATGAGTTTATTTGTCTTTGGAGACTGGTTATGGGTGTGTACATATCCTCTATGGTATTAGAGAGAACTGTAGATATTTGTCAGTAATATGTGGTTGATATAGTGATGTCTACTACCCCTGTGCCTATGGTGGTTGAGATGCCCATTTTTGTTAACTGAGTATGAGTTGAATTCCTCTTTTGGATCTGGTTAGAGATAAAGAGGCTGGAGGGACTTGGAGAGTTTGATTATTGGGTAGGATACCGATATCTGATGTTTGGTATATTAGGGTGCAGATGCCTGGCCAATTAGCAGACAAGTAGAGATAGGGAGATATGCCACATAAGGAAAATAATTCTAGGGTAGAAAGGCAAAAGTTATAGGAGATAGGTTTTAATATGTTGCTATTCTGGGAATGGGTTCTATCAAAGGTCCTGCTAGAGATTTGAGATGTATATTTATGTTGGGGTTTGGGTCCAAGTTCAGTGGGAAAGCTGTGTAGTGTTGTGTTTGGGTTGACATGCAAATTCATCAGTTGGATATGCTTATGTTGTCTGTAAATTGGTGTGTGAGATTGACAACAGGAATTTAGCTATTAAAGGATAATGTAAATGAAAATGTGAAGTATATAGAGGCTATTCTTGTGGAAGTAAGGAACTTATGCTGAGTGTTGTTAAACTTCATGATGTAATACTTCAGGTAGATGTAATACTTCCCAAAGCAAAGTACAGGTTAGAAAGGAGTACCAACGGATAAGGTCAGAATAAAAATTGCATAGATATCCCTGTAGTCAAAGATCAGCAATTATTGGAGCAGTTTGTTGATGGAGGTAAGAGGATTATTAGAGAGGGGAATGTGTAAGAATTTGTTGAAGTTAGGTTTTATTAGGTTAGGGAAGGAGGAAGGGCCATGAGGTGTTGTAGTCTAGGGTTTTTCTACAAAAATGCCTTATAATGCAAGCTAAAATGAATATAATGGTAGCAATTATTGGCAGAATTATAAAAAGGGTATTTATATATGTTAAAATTTCCCCATATTAGGGGAAGGATGTCACTTATCTTTTTTATGATTTTTAATTTGAGGTCCCCAACTTCCTCACAGCAGTAGTCTGGAGATCCCTCTGGACTGATGGAGAAGGTGACGTTCTCAGGACTTCAAGGCTTTACTCTCATGTGATGAATCCAAGAGTTTATTCCAGCAAACTTCACTGCTGACAGGGTGGAGAAAACAGTGTAGAGTCTCTCCCAATTTGGGCCTAAGTAAGCAGAGGGAAGAGCCCTCACCAATACTAAGTCACCTGGATTTCATATACTATTTTACAACATACACATACCTTTTTTTTTTGACATGTGTGAACCCACTATTTTTTGTCCTATACTTTTCTTCCTTTAAGTAGCCGACCATTTTATTGCAGGCTTCCTCTGCCCTTTATATCCTTCCTTACCAAAAACATGCTTTTATACTGACTGTCTTTACATTTTTTTCTGACTCTTTTCTTCCATCTTTTCATATAACCTACATTTATATTTTGAATTGTCTTTAGTAACTTTAATTAAGTCTATTTGTATTCCAACATGGATGTCCAGGACCAAACTGCTGGCACCTGTGTTAATTAAGAAAGTAATTTGGGCCGGGCTCGGAGGCTCAGACTGTAATCCCGTGCCTTTGGGAGGCTGAGGTGAGTGGATTGCCTGAGCCTGTGGGTTTGAGACCCGCCTGGGCAGCGAGACCTCATCTCTACAGTAAATCAAAAAATCAGCCGGTCGTGGTAGCACATGCCTGTAATTCCAGCTACTTGGAAGGCTGAGGCGGAAGGGTTGCCAGAGCCCAGGAGGTTGAGGCTGTGGTGGCTGGAAGTGGTCACTGCACTCCAGTCTGGGTGACAGAGTGAGACTCCAACTCAAAAAAAAAAAAAGAAAGTAATTTGGGTTCCAACATCCTAATATTCACTTGGGGCTGTTGAGGTAATGGTAAGCTATTCCAGGCACTTTAGCTGATTCCTAGGCCTCTTTAGTGGTCATCATTTCTGAGCTAGGTGTTCCCTCCTGTCCAGAAGAGAGCATACCCACCTTCCAATGGTTTTTTGACCTGTGCAATGGACAAGATCCTGGATATTTAGGCCTCTTTGGGGCAACTAGGCTTTTAGTGCCCTTGCAGATGGTACTTATGGCAACAGACACCATCCCCTTGCAGGCTTATTCTTACCAGGTTTCTGATGGGTCAGGGTTCTGTCACTAATGATGACTGCCAATTGAGATGCCTTTTTTTGACTTTCAGGTCCTGCAGCCCTCCAGGTTGGCACCATGTTGTTTCTTTCTTTTTAAAATCTCAGCTGAGAAAAAAACTTAAAATTTCTTCTTTTACCTGGCTATGAAATTTTTGATAATTTCGCTGTTTGTAATGGTTTGCTATAAGACTTTTTAGAGTGAACAGACTAGGTGGATGTGAAATGATCTGTCCCTATTTAGTTCCAGTTATGAACAGGCAAACTCATTAAGACGTTTTATAAATTGCTAAATTACAGTTTCAGTTTTGAAGTGTGGACAATTAGGTGAGAGTAATCAGGTCCCACATTATCATGTCACAGAGAGAGAGCACCTAGTATTTCTTCTGTCCTGCAGGAGAAGTAGCACCTAGTATTTCCTCTGTCCTGCAGGAGAAGGCTTAGTAAAGTGTACTCAGGTAGTAATTAGCACTTAAAGTTTAAAAACTTTAGCAATCCTGACATAACAAACACCTGTGCTAGGTAGCATTGCTTTGTTTTGTTTTGTTTTTTTAGCATTTAGACCTGTTGTTAACTTACTAGCTTCTAGTATTAATAAAGCTACTACTGTAACTGCCCCAAAGCAGGCTGGCCATCCTTCTGCTACTAAATCAAGTTCTTTGCTCAGGTAGTCTACAGATTGCTGGACCCCAGGTCTGGGTTAGAACTCCCAGAGTCATTCCTTTTCTTTTGGCTACATACAGGTTAAATGTCCTTCCTGTGGGAAGGCTGAGGGCTGGTGCCCTAACCAAGGCCTGCTTTAACTGGTTAAAGGTTTTTTTTTGTTTGTTTCAGATTGCCAGCTAGGAATGTAAGTTCCAGTTGCTTGGGTTTCCCTTATTAGTTGATATAAGGGGTGGGGTGTTTCCCTGTATCCAGGGATCCATAACCTGTAGAATCTGGTAAAGTCCAAGAATTCTCTTATCTGTTTGAGATGCTGGAAAAGGAAAGGAGGTAATGGGTTTTATTCTTTCCTCACCTAGTGTCCTAGTTCCCTCTGATAGGATTGGGCCTAGGTATTTTACTGGGGTTTGACAGAACTGAGCTTTGGATTTTGAGATTTTGCATCCTCACTCAGCTAAGAAATTGAGAAGGACTCTAGTACCTTCCTGAGAAATTTCCTCCGCTGGAGCACATAAAAGGATATCATCTACATATTGCAAAACTTTGATTTGTGGGTATGAGAATTCAGGGAGATCTCAAGATAATCCCTATCCAAATAGGTGAGGGCTGTCTCAGAATCCCTGGGGCAATACTGTCCAGGTCAATTGAATGACCTGATTTGAAGGATCCTCAAATGCAAATAAGTATTGAGAGTCAGGGTGTAAGGGAATAAAAAAGAAAGCATCTTTTAGGTCCAGGACTGTAAACTGTTTAGCTTCCTCAGGTATTTGGGTTAATAGAGTATATGGATTGGGAACCAAAGGGTGAATTGGGACCATAGCCTCGTTAATGAGGCAAAGGTCCTGGACCAATCTCCATTCTCCACTGGGTTTTTGTATACCCAATATTGGGGTATTATAAGTACTATTGCAAGGTTTAAGGAGGCCCTGCATTTTCAGATTGTTAATGATGATTTCTAATCCTTTTTTAGCCTCAGAATTCAGGGGTTATTGTTTTTAGTTGAGAAAGAAGGTGAAGTCTTTAAGGTGGATATGAACAGGTATAGCTGTAATAGCCCAACCTATTTTTTTCATGAGTTGCCCATACTTCTGGATTGATATCAGTTTTCAAAAGAGGTAGACAGAGGCGTTGTCTTGGTGCCATAAGAGCAATGACCCACATGCAGGCTAAAATATCTCTACCTAGTAGAGGGCTTGAACTCTCTGGCACAATTAGAAAGCCATGAGTAAACAAGAGATCTTCCCAACTACACTAAGTTGTTAAGAAAAGTACCGCGTTAAAGGCTATCCTGGGAGGCCCTTTACAGTCATGCTAAGGGAGGAAAGAAGGCTTGGATTGGAGAGAACAGAAATTGCCACGCCAGTATTCAGGAGAAAATTTATTTTCCTCCCTTCCACCTCCAAAATGACTCAGGGCTCCTGGGCAGTAATAGCAATTTGAGCCACTGGAGCTAGGGAGGTAAGCCTCGGGCCCCATCAGTCTTGCTGAATCATTTGTAAATTCAACTTTGGAGCCTCCAGGGGATAGTCTGACTTCCAGTGGTCCCCTTTACGTATTGGACAAGTGTGTGGTGGTGGCGTCTCCCTATGTGTAGGGCAGTTGTATTAAAGTGCCCTGACTCACTGTTTGTAGCAAGTGACAGAGGCCCTCTGGGGATTCTGGGGTTTGTAAGGTTGAAAAGCGGCCATTAAAAGTTCTACTTTCTTTCTGTGTTTCCTCTCCTTCTTCTGTGTCACCTCCTGATACCTATTGTAAAAGAATGAAGTGGTCACTTTCAGGAGGTCCTCCAAGGTGCTATTTGATCCTATGGCCTGTTTCTGCAACTTCCTTCTAATGTCAGGAGCTAAGTAATAAATTTGTTCTTTAAGGTAAGTTGTTCTTCAACTGACTCAGGAACCAGTGAGGTATGCTTAATTAAAGCTTCTCTTAATTTCTCTAGACAGGCAGAGGGAGTCTCATCTGGCTTTTGATCTATCAGGGATAGCTTAGAATAATTCAGAGGCTTAGTTCTGATTCTTCTTAAACCTTCTAGTATGCAAATCTGAAAATGTTTCCTTCTCCATTCCCCTAGGTTGCCACTGGGATCCCATCTAGGGTCCTCTAATGTGAATGCTTATTTCCCAGTAAGATAAGGTTCTTCCCCTTCTTTGTTAACAAAGGAGGTACAAAATTCATCCCCAAATTTCTCTCCTGCTTGTAGAGCACTTGTTTTTCAGTAATTGTTAAAGTTTGACTCAAGAGTAACATAATGTCTTTCCAGGAAAGTTTAAAAACTTGAGATGGGTTCTGAAAAGCATCTATGTATCAGTCTGGATCATCTGAAAATTTACCAAGATCTTCCTTGATTTGTCTTAGATCTCACAGGGAGAGAGGAACCTGCATTCTAGTAGGGGCAAATTCATTAGGCATCTCCTACAAGGGTATAAGCATAAGGCAGAGACTTGTTTTGGATATAAAGTTTTAGGAGGCGGTAGTTTTGAAGTATAGGAAGGTCCTGAGTAAGGGGGGCAGAAGGGTTAGGTGAGATGGTTTCAGGGGTACAGATATAGTCTTCTCCAGTGGCGCCTCTGGAGCTAGTGTTTCTTGTTTCTTTGGACCTTCTTTAGAAAGGGCTGCTAAAAGAGCTGAGTCTAATTTTCAATGTTGATGACGTTTTGGATTTTCTCTTAAAGCAATGAAAGCTTGTATATATGGAACCTCAGGACCATTTGCCCTCCCTTCTACAAAAAAGATCTAATTGTGAGGTTGTATTATAATTGATACTTCCCTCTGGAGGCCAGGTTTCCCTGTCCTGTAATTTGTAACTTGGCCATGCCTGGGTGCAAAATAATTTAAGTCATTTGGGGATCAAAGCAGTCCCAGTATGACAGGGTGCACTCTAGGGGAGTATAAACTGTTGATGCAGATGGTCTGTTGCCCATCTAAAAATGAAAGAGAGGCAAAATAAAGCATCTTTTACTTTTCCTCTTTCTCTGACCGACACTCATGTGTGGGATCGAGTGAAGGGGGAGTGTCCCCCCACTCTTGCTTTCCTCAGATACTTGTGATGTTCCCATGGATGGCAGCAAGACCTCCATCCATGTGTGTGGAGGGGACTCTATAGACAGGATTCAGTCATGATTACCTGCATGTACACCTATCCCCTGCCCCTGGTTGGGACTGCTTTTGAACCACCTAGATTGTTGGCTTCACAGCCTTGTGGAGTCTTCCTACATGGAAATCTGAAAAATGTATTGGAGAACTTGAATTTGAGTTAGAGTACCCAGAGGAAGTGATGTAGGTGCTGGATGAAGGCATACACATCTTAGGGGTGGGTGTGAATTGGACCAGCCATATGAGTAACGTATGCACGAGTCTTTGCATAGGCTTCTTCCCTTCATTTCTTTGAAAAATGTCTGTATATCATTGGTTAGTTGCCAGCACACACAAAAATGAGAAGGATTAATGTGTATGTAGAAACCTCCTTTTCTTTGTGATCATTCAAATTGAGGACATGAAAAGTATCTGAAGAAGGTGTATGGATCTATTGAATAGCCTTCTAATAGCCTTTGACACATTGTACACATTATTCTGTGAGACATTGTTATGGATATATCTCTATTCTATGTATGATTTTTAGAATTACAGATAGGACAGACGGCCTAATTGAAACTTAAGTCTCAACGAAGTGAGAAAATGAGCTACTTGAGTGTTAGGGAATAAAATATGGAACACCACGAATTTGCATGGCATCCTTGTGCAGGGGCCATGCTAATCTTCTCTGTATCATTCCAATTTTAGTAGATGTGCTACCCTATGCCTCAACAGCGAATATCCTGAAAAGTATTTTAGGCATGTGAATAAAGTCTGAAAGGCAAAAATGTAGCCTTGTACCCATATCTGTCTTAGACAAAGAAGTGTGTGGGGTGATTTGACCCCACAAAATTGAGCCCAAGAGGAGAAAATTAAGGGCTTGCATAGTCATTCCTTTTACATTAGCAAAACTATGTTGATCCTTGACATGATAAAAGAAGCAGACCAGATGTAATGAAGGAAGAAAGCTAGAGGAATAATATCCTCCTATCCTAGTTCCTGAGAGGTCCCTAACACAACTTAGGATCAAACTTTCTTTTTCTTCACTTCCCTCTGTTCTCAGAAAAAGGCAAAAACGACATTGTCACCTGTCGCATTCCTTATGTCTAAAATACATCCTATCAAATATCAGCATTTCATCACATTGCATAAAACTTTTCAACATAGAATGCAAAGACGGCATGGGAGCCATGACAGTGTTGAAGGAAGAAAATGCGATAGGAAAGATTGGAAGTCTTGCCAATACCCTAATGGTTGATTGGGAATTGGATTTGGTCTGAGAGCCTTCAGATAACATCAAGGAGTAACCTAGGCCAAAAATCTTCAATTGCTCCAAAACTTAATCCAGTTCCACACGACGGCTAGACATCCATGAAAGGAAACTGGATTGGAACATTCCTGACACCCAAGGATGATGAGGGATTGACTAAGGCCTTTCCAGCAAGCCTGTCCTCTGTGGCTTATAGAATGGCAGCCATGTTATGCACTTTTAAGTGGCGGACAGAGGCCCGTGTTGGTTTTGCGAAAGAGAAAACTACTTTGAGGATGAGAAGTCTCAGAAATGAAAGTAAAGAGACAAGTTCACTTCCACTCACCCTTTTGAATTCGTCAATCTGGTTACAGCACCAAAATGTTGCAGGATTTTTGAGCTCCACTGTCAGTTTAAACCAGCCACCTCAGGTACTTGTCCCACGACCAAGAAGATTAGGGAATGTGAACACCAAAAGGATGAGTGAAAGAAGGAGTTTAACAAGCAAGAAAGCTCTCTAGAAAACGAGAGTGGGCCCCAAGTGGGTTATCTACTGTTAGGAGTTTTTTTGTGTGTGATTTTTATCTTTCTTTTCTGGAGGTGTTTCTCTCATTGATATCTTATCTGCCCCTTACTTCCTGACACCCCATCCTTATTGTGCATACGGTTCCAGGACCAAAGTTACTCCATCTTGAATATTACCCATAAGTACCACAGAAAAATCCGCTTGGGGGGGGAGGGGTAAAACCTCAATGTAAATGCTATGTTAATGATATTATAATAAGCCAAGGTCAAGTTAGGGCATTTAGTTAAGCTACTGTGCCTGCACTTAAGCAGCAAAAAGTCCCTTTTAGTAGTACATACTGCGGTGACAGGATGTTCTTAACCACACTAACCACATTTTCAGCCAACAATTATATAACGGGAATAGTGCAGGGAGCGTTCCTACAGGTGTTGTCTCCTTGAGACCCCCCCTCTCTGTCTGCCTAACTAGCTGCTGACTATCTCCTCTCTTAACCTGAGTCCAGTAGAGTGTGTGCCACTGCACTCCAGCCCGGGCAACAGAGTGAGGCTTTGACTCCAAAAAAAAAAAAAAGAAAAAGAAAAGAAAAGAAAAGAAAATTTCTGAATAGTCTTTTCTGCAGACACATTGAAACTGAGGAGAATACTTTTGACATATTGAGATCATTTTAGATAATTAATTATAATTCAGTCTAACAAAGGATAACCAATAGATAACTACAACTAATCCTAAAACCTGTTGTGTAATGATATGCAATAATTTTAATATGATGTTAAGGAAATTCCCCATTAGATGAGAATATAAAGAAAAATACCTTTTTATCTTCTAAATCTGCTTATATACAATGTGTAAAGTAGCAATACACCTATCTGATGAATGTATGTAAGTAAAAGTTAAGTATTATAATTCTGATAAAATAGTTTTACATTTATTCTCCTTAAATGTCATGGTAGATATACAAGATACAGAACCTATCTAATAGAGAGTAATTAGTAATTGTATATATTATGCACACACATACTTGCCTACATATACACACACATACTTAACTAGGCATTTTAAACTACACATTTAAAAAACCATACTGTATGTGGAAATTTGGAAAATTTAAACGGAAAAATTTTGGCAATGATATTTGATCTCAAACCACTCCACTTCAAAAATAAATGACTGTTGAAATGGAAACATAGGTAGTGTAAGGCCACCGATGGATAAAAATCAGTTATTTAAAATTGCTCTAGTAAAATACTGTAGCGTCTGAAATGAGATATGTGCTAATTAAAAAATTTTTTGTTATATATTTTTATAAATATTTCTGACAATATTTAAAAGCAAAAAAGTTTAATTAACTAAATATTAAACCTTTTATTTATAGTTTCTAACATTCAATTATATTTAATTTTTACTAAAACTTTTATTTTTATTTTTTATTTTTTTTGAGTCAGAGTCTCATTCTGTTGTTCAAACTGGAGTGTATGGCACGCTCATGGTCACTGCAGCCCCAGCCTGCTGGGCTCAGGTGATCCTTCTGCCTCAGCCTTCCAAGTAACTGGAACTACAGGTGTTTGCCACCATGCATGGCTAATTTTTTGATTTATTGTAGAGACAAGGTCTTGCCAAGTTGTGCAGGCTGGTCTCAAACTCCTGGGCTCAGGCAATCCTTTAGCCTCTGCCTCCCAAAGTGCTGAGATTACAGGCATGAGCCACTGCACCCGAACACTTTTATTTTAAATAAAATATTCTGTAAGGAAATATTTATTTACTAAAAATAAAGATTCTGTAAAAATCTTGCATTGCCTCACCCAGCTGTACCCAGCCTTCATCTTAGGACCTAGAGGCTATCATCTCATCAAACTCAGAGAGACAGATGCTCCTCCCCAACACTGGAACAGGCACAGACACCTCAGATCTGAGTGGGAGACTGACAGTAGCAGCAGTGAGTAGGGTGAATCTGAATCTGATTCATCCTCCTCCTACAGTAATCCATGGGGCATCTGACCCAGGCTGAGAGCAACCCTATCAGCCTGCACTGAGACCGCAGGGGAGGACTGGAGTCCAGAACCTTTCCCTAAGACAGAGGCCTGAAAGGAACATGGACTCATAGAAACTGCCAGAGGGCAAGTTTTCTTTTCTTCTTTGTTTGTTTTAGTTTTAGATTTTTTCTTCTCTCTTTCTTTCTGTTTTTGTTTATGTTGTTGTACTTGCTTTGTTTCTATTATTCTAATTTTTTAAAAAAATTTCTGTTTATCTGTGGGTATTTTTGAAGGAGAGTTTTTGTTTGTTTGTATGATTGTCAGTATGTTTTTGTCTTTCTTGTTTTTTCTGTCTTTGTTTATCTCTCTGTTAGTTGATATGCCTGTCTGTTTTCCCTCTTCTTCTCTGTCTCTACCTCCCTTTCATCTTCCTCTTCCTTTTCTCATTCTTTCCCCTTTTCTTATCTCATTGTGCTTTCAGGGAGCAAACAGACACCCCCACTGCATGGACAGATTGCAAGGCAGTGGGAAGTGAGTTCCAGGGGGCCCACACACCTGTCAGTGGATACTGGGATCTGCAGATAGCTTCTGAATTACAGCTCCTCCCTCAATTAAATCTCAAAACCGCAAGAAGCACAAATCCTTACCTTTAGTCCAACTTCAGAACTGAATAAAACCAGAGGATCTACATAAGGAAGAATAGGACATTGAGCAAATAGAAATAAAAGCTATTCCCCCATCACTGAACAACAGAATTAAATAAGAGGTAAAAAAAAAGGGGGGGGGGCAGGAAAACCCACAGAAATAGAAAAAAACAAACAAACAAAGGAAGAATATGAGTCTCACACAGACCCTCAGAAGGTCAGCCACTGAGAATACAGACTCTGGAACTCAAACAATGAGGTGCCACCAGAATGACTGGTCTCAAACCACAAGCCCAGATATCAAGATATTAATAGACAGAATAGATAGAAATGAGGAAAGACAAGAGGAAAGAATGAATGAGTTGATAACTGAGATAACAGCATTCAAGAATACAGTGAATGAAATAAATAACAAATCAATAAGTATGGAAAGCAGAATTAACCAAGCAGAAGAAAGAATCTCAGAGCTTGAGGACCAAAATATGTAAGTAACCCAAATTGTTAAAAACATAGAAAAGAAGTTTAAAAAGACAGAACAAAGCCTCCAAGAGATGAGTGATTATTTCAAGAAGCTGAACCTAAGATTAATTGGGGTCTCTGAGGCAGATAGAGAGACAGAGACCACCCTGGAACAAACATTCCATGAAATTATCCAAGAAAACTTCCCTTATCACATCAGTGATGCAACCATGTAAACACAAGAGATTCAGAGAACCTTGCAAGACAACAAATGAAAAGACCAACTCCCAGACACACAATAATTCACCTATACAAAGTAGGTATAAAAGAAACAATTCTAAAGGCAACAAGAGAGAAAGGTCAGATTACCTCCCGGGGTAGACCAATTAGAATAACAGCAGACTTATCTACAGAAAAACTTAAATCTAGGAGAGCTTGGAGCCCAATCATCAAAGTTCTCAAAGGTTAACAATTTATTTTTATTTTTTATTTTTGAGTTGGAGTCTCACTCTGTCACCCAGACTAGAGTGCAGTGGCATACTCACGCCCACTACAGCCTCAACCTGCTGGGCTCACGCGAACTTTTCTCCTCAGCCTTCCAAATAGCTGGAATCACAGGTGTGTGCCACCATGACTGGCTAATTAATTGATTTATTTATTGTAGATATGAGGTTTCACCAAGTTGCCCAGGCTGATCTCAAACCCATGGGCCCAGACAATCCTCTCGCCGTGGCCTCCCAAAGTGCTGGGATTGTAGGCTTGAGCAACCACACCTGGCCAAGACAAGCAATTTCAACCAATAATTACTTACCCAACTAAGTAAGTTTCATCAGTGATGGAGAATTAAAATCCTTTCCAGACATTCAATCCATAAGAGTTTATGCTGCCTCCAGATCAGCACTGCAAGAAACACTTAGAAAGTATTAAACACAGGAGAAAGGAAAAAAAGAATGACAATGCCCTTCACAAGAAGGCAGGAAAAAGATTGAAAACACACATGAATCAACCCAAAAATCTAAAGAAAGACAATACACAAACAACAGCAACAACAAAAAACCCTATAAGACCCTCATGACAGGGATAAACTCTCACATCTCAATAATTAGCCTGAATGTGAGTGGACTAAATGCACCACTGAAAAGACATAGAATGGCAAATTGGATAATGGCAAATTGGATAAAATATCATGAGGCAGCTGGGCTCAGTGGCTCAGCCTGTAACCCCGTGCCTTTGGGAGGCTGAGGTGAGTGGATTGCTTGAGCCTACGGGTTCGAGACCCACCTGGGCAACATAGCAAGACCTCATCTCTACAATAAATCCAAAATTAGCCGGGCGTGGTAGCGTCCACCTGTAGTTCTGTCTACTTGGAAGGCTGAGGCGGAAGGAACGCCAGAGCCCAGCAGGTTGAGGCTGTGGTGGCTGGGAGCATGCCACTGCACTCCAGCCTGGGCAACAGAGTGAGACTCCAACTCAAAAAAAAAAAAAATCATGAGGCTACAATATATTGTCTCCAAGAGACTCATCTCACCAGAAAGGATAGTCACAGATTCAGAGTAAGAAGATGGGAAACAAAATCTCAGGTGAACAGAACACAAAAGAAAGCATAAGTTGCAACCTTAATATCAGACAAAATACCCTTTAAACTGTCAAAAATTTAAAAAAGATATGGATGTTCACTACATAATGATAAAAAGTTCAATCCGTCAACAAGAAATATTCATCCTAAAAATATATGCACCCAACACAGGAGCACCAACTTTCATAAAGCACCTTCTAGGTAAACAAAAAAAAGATACTGGTAACACTATCATAGCTGTGGACTTAAGCATCCCACTAACAACGCTAGATAGATCACCAAAACAAAAAGTAAAAAAGGAGATATGGAACCTCAATGTGACGCTTGACCAAATGAATTTAACTGATACCTACAGAACACTCCACCCAAAGACCATGGAATATACATTCTACTCATCACCACATGGAACATACTCTAAGATAGACCACATCCTTGGCCATAAATCGAGACTGAAATTTTGTCATGCACCTTCTCAGGCCACAGAGGAATAAAAATAAATATCAACACCAACAAAGTTCCCCCAAACCCACAAAGACATGAACACCAAACAGCATGATGCTAAACAACTTCTGGGGCAACATGAAAATCAAACAGAGATGAAAAGATACCTGGAAACAAATGAAAACAAAGAAACATCTTACCAAAATCTCTGGGTTGCCATGAAATCAGTCCAAAGAGGGGAATTCATATCTCTATGAATACACATGAAGGAAATGGAAAGATCACAAGTTAATAGCCGAATAAATCACCCAAGGAAGCTAGAAAGGAAAGACCACCAAAATCCTAATGTCAGCAGAAGAATTCAGATCACCATAATAAAAGTTCAAATTTGGATCACAAAAGACAAAAATAGAATAAAAAAAATCAATGAAACCAAAGGTGTTTTTTTGAAAGGATAAACAAGATTGATGGACCCCTAGATAGACTGACCAAGAAAAAGAGAGAAAAATCTCAAATAAACACAATCAGAAATGCAAAAGATGAAGTCACAACTGACCCCAAAGAAATACAAAAGATTATCAGAGATTACAATGTACAACTATATGGAAACAAACTTGAAAACCTAAATGAAATGGAGGACTTATATCACACAACCTCCCCAGACTGAAACAAAAAGAAATCAAGACGCCAAATAGACAAATAACAACCTAGAAAATAGACTATGTCACAAGAAAACTGCCTACAAAACAACAACAACAACAACAACAAAAAAAAACGCCCTGGACCAGATGGCTTTCCAGCAGAATTCTACAAAACATATAAGGAGGAGCTGATACCAATCCTATTGAAAGTATTCCAGGCAATTGAGAAAGATGGAACTCTTCCCAAATCATTTAACGAAGTTAACATCACATTGATACCCAAACTGGGTAAAGATCCAACAAAGAAAGAGAACTGCAGGCCAATATCCTTGATGAACATAGATGCTAAAATTCTCAACAAGATCCTAGCAAACTGGATCCAACAACACATTTCAAAAATCATCCACCACCATCAAGTAGGCTTCATCCCCAGGATGCAGGGCTGGTTCAACATTTGCAAGACCATAAAGATAATTAAACATATCAACAGATGTAAAGAAAAAAAAAAAAAAAAATCCAGCACCCCTTCTTGATGAAAAACCATCGAACATCTAGGCATAGATGGAACATACCTCAAAATAGTAAGAGCCATCTATGGGACACCCACAGCCAACAAACTGCTAAACAGACAGAAATTGGAAACATTTCCCCTGAAAACCAGAACAAGATAAGAATGCTCACTCTAACATAGTATTGGAAGTTCTAACTAGAGCAATCAGACAAGAGAAGGAAATCAGGGGTACCCAAATAGGAAAGAGGAAGTTAAGTTATCCTTCCTTGCAGACGACATGATTCTATACCTTGAAAACCTCACTAGTCACCAGAGAAATGCAAAGAGAATCTGCCAAAAACCTCCTTGCACTGATAAAGGACTTTGGCAAAGTTTCAGGGTATAAAATAAATATGCAAAAGTCAGTTGCATTCCTATACACCAACAATAAACAAACAGAAACCCAAATAAAAAGCACAATCCCATTCACAATAGTCACACACAAACACAAAGAAATACCTTGGCATCTTCCTAACCAGAAAAGTCAAAGACCTTTACAATGAAAACTACAAAACTGCTCAAAGAAATCAAAGATGACACAAACAAATGGAAAAATATTCCACGCTCATGAATTGGAAGAATCAACATTGTTAAGATGTCCATCCTACCCAAGGCAATCTACAGATTTAATGCAGTACCCATTAATTTACCAGCAGCATTGTTCTCAGACATGGAAATGACAATACAGGAATTAATATGGAAACATAAACGACCATGAATAGCCAAAACAATTCTCAGCAAAAACAAACAAACAAACAAATAAACAAACAAAAACAAAGCAGGAGACATCACGCTCCCAGACTTTATGTTTATTATAAAGCTGCAGTAATCAAACAGCCTGGTATTGGTACAAGAACAGGCATATAAACCAGTGGAACAGGATAGAGATCCCAGAAGCAAAACACCAATTTCTCAACCAACTCATCTTCGACAAAGCCTCCACCACCGAACACTGGAGTGAGGAGAACCTATTCAGTAAATGGTGCTGGGAAAACTGACCACATGCAGAATATTAAAACAAGACTCCTACCTATCACTATACACAAAACCCAACTCTAAATGGATCAAAGACCTAAATGTAAAACCTCAAACTATAAGAACCTTCGAAAATGTAGGAGACACCCTTATTGAAATTGAAACTGACAACCAATTCCTGATCAAAACCCCAAGTGTCCATGCCATAAGAGACAAAGAGATAAAATAGACAAGTGGGAACTCTTCAAACTGAAAATCTTCTGCAAAGTCAAAGAAACCATTAAGAGAGCAGGGAGACAGCCTACAGACTGGGAGAAAATATTTGCCAACTGCATATCTAATAAAGGCCTAACATCTAGGACCTACATGGAACTCAAATGTGCCGAAAAGAAAAAAACAAACAATCCCATTACAAAGTGGGCAAAAGATATGAATAGACAGTTCTCAAAAGAAGACATATGAGCAGCCAACAGAAACATGAAAAATTGCTCAGCCTCACTAGTCACCAAAGAAATGCAAATTAAAACCACACTGAGATACCACCTAACTCCAGTCAGTATGGCCATCATCAATAACCCAAAAAACAACAGATGTTGGAGAGGATGTGGGGAAAAGGGAACACTTCTACACTGTTGGTGGGTGTACTAATATAGAAATAATATAGCCTGGTGGAAAACAGTGTGGTAATTCCTAAAAGTTCTGAAAAATCGACCTCCCATATCACTCCTACTGGGAATATACCCGGAGGAATTCAAATCACTATATGAAAAAGATACCTGCACATACATGTTTATTACAGTATTATTCACAATAGCAAAAACATGGAACCAACCATGCTGCCTATGGGACCTGGACTGCATAAAAAAATATGTGGCAATATATGCGATGGAATATTATGCAACCATAAAGAAGGACAAAATTATGAACTTCGCAGCAACTTAGATGGACTTAGAGTCTATAATACTGAGTGATCTATGGCAGAAACAAAGAACTGAGTATCACATGTTCTCACTCCTAAGTGGACCTTAAAAAACTCTCATAAAACTATAAGAAAAGGATTGGCAGTAGTGGGAAACTGCCAGGGGAAGGGGGGCACACCTCATCAACAAAGGTACCTGTGTAGTGAACATTTGTATAACTAACCCTGAATAGTACCCCAAATATTTAAAATAATAAAAAAATTCTGTAAGAGATTTATAGATAGCACATATAGCAATCATAAACAGAAGACACATTTTAGTGCTGCCAACCTGAGAAGAGTTCAGATTAGTCTTTGAAAATGCATTCATTTTCAGCTTTGGAGCAAAAGTTGAATTAGTACATGGATATATGTATGTGAATGTTTGTGTTTGTGTGTGGTGTGTACATCCGATGTGTGTATTTTTTAGTACTTACTCTCATATATGACATGAGTTGTTCAGCAACATATTTGACTCTATATATGAGTAACTTTTGAGAATACTTCAATTTCTTTCTTTCTTTCTTTCTTTCTTTCTTTCTTTCTTTCTTTCTTTCTTTCTTTCTTTCTTTCTTTCTTTCTTTCTTTCTTTCTTCCTTTCTTTCTTTTTTTTTGCGGCAGGGTCTCACTCAGTTGCCCAGACTGGAATGCAGTGGCATGACTATGGTTCACTCTTTCTTTGACCTCGTGTGTTCAGGTGATTCTACCATCTCAGCTCTCAAGTAGTGGGGACTATAGGAGTACGCCACTACGTCTGGCTAATTTTTAAATTTTTTTTTGTAGAGACAAGGTCTTGCTATGTTGTCTAGGCTGATTTTGAACTCCTGGGCTCAAGATCCTAACACCTCGGCCTCCCAAAGTGCTGGGATTACAGGTGTAAACCACAACGTCTGGTCTAATATCTTTTTTGAGAACTTTTATCTCATATCTATCTAAGAAAATAGTTAAATATTAAAATGTAATGTATATTTACTATATATAACAATCTCTTTAATATTAATGTAATAAATAATCTTCATTAATAAATGCTGAATGAGAAAATGCATCCCCTTTGAAGTCAACAGATGTAAACTATTAGTCATCATCTATCACTTTCAAATAATTTTTTTCCATTCTTTAAATCAGTGGCTTCCAAAATGATTTGTATATATTTCAGGGGATGTTCTAAAATATATTAAAATATTTAGAGTACAGGAAAAAAATTGAATTTGCATTTGGGTGTATTTTTATCTAAAAAAAGAAATATAAAGTTAGTCTTTAGTAACTAACTTAATATTTACTATGTTAACATTTTCTCTTTGTTAACTGAACCCATAATATCAATTCATGATTGGGGCACATTGCCACCTGGAATAAGGACTAAATTTACCTTCCTCCCTTGCAGCTAGGTGATGCTATTCTGACCTATGGAATGAGAAAGATGTGATGAACAGGACATTCATGAAAACTGAAAAATGAAGCTGTTGCAAATTAGAGACCATACCCCTCTACCATTGCCACAATTTTTGCCCTTTAGCTATTCTGTTTTCTTTTGGCATGTACCATGGCCATGATACCAAGATCACTAGCAGCCAATAGTGACTTGAGGTAAACCTGAATGTGGAAATCATGTGCTAGGTTAGTAGTGTAGAAAGAGGTTTCTGGATTCTGTTGATAAGGCGAGATGGATCTTCTTACTTCTGAACTTCTTTTATGTAAATGCTACTATTATTTCCATTCTCTCTTACCAGCAGGTAGACACAATTCTTAATTGTGCAGAGACCTAGTGTATTCTGGGAATTCAGAAAAGAGCTTCCCTGACAAAATACTTTCTTTTTTTTCTTGTTTTTGAGCTGGAGTCTTACTCTGTCACCCACATCCTTGACTGCTGGGGTCAGGCGATCCTTCCGCCTCAGCCTTCCAAGTAGCTGGAACTATAGGCGTGTACTACCATGCCTGGATTATTTTGCCACATTGCCCAGGCTGGTCATGAATCTCTGGACTCAGGCAATCCTCTCACCTCAGCCTCACAAAGTGCTGGGACTACAGGATTGAGCCACCATGCCGGCCCTTGTTCACATCTTGATAGAGGTATGCAGAGATTTAGTCTTACTATTGTTATATTAACAGTTTAAAAAGCAGCTTTCTCACACGTCATGGTGTCAGTTGGAATTATTCTTGCTGCACTCTCAGTTAAACTTCATGCTAATTTCCTAGGCCTGTTTGCAGCACTTGAACTAAGGGACTCATGTCTCTATCTCTTCTTACACTGTAGTGAATTCTTTGGATCTTTGAAGCATATCCAAACTTCCTCCCCTATTTCATACTAAAGAATATTCACTAAATTCATGAACAGAATGTGGCAAGGTTGATGCTGTTTTCCAAAACTAAGCTTGAAGTTTGCAATTTGTCCAAACAAAGATGCCATACCTGATGGTGACGATGATGATACGACAATTGAAGAATTTGTCCTACTAGTTATCACGATTTATAATGAAGCTGTAGTAACGTTGACAGGATTATGCTAGCACAGGAAAAGACAAATTGTCTAATGAAGAAGCAAAAAAACAAAAGAAGATACAGACACACTAGAATCTGTCATACAGTAAATATATTTCAAAATAGTGATGAAGAGTTAGATTATCTAGCAAATAGCTTTTCATCAAGCGTCAGTCCATTTTGATAAATACATTTAGATTCCTATCTTATATACCATTTTCAACTGTAAATTTCAGCTGGGCACAGTGGCTCATGCCCGTAATCCCAGCATTTTGGGAGGCAGAGATGAGAGGATTGCCTGAGCTCAGGAGTTCGAGACCAGCCTGAACAACATGGCAAGACCTAGATTCTACAATAAATCAAAAAGATCAGCCAGGCGTGGTGGCATGCACTTGTAGTTCCAGCTACTTGGAAGGCTGAGATGGAAGAATAGTCTAAGTCCAGCAGGTAGAGGCTGCAATGGTTGTGAATGTGCCACTGCACTCCAGCCTGGGTGACAGAGTGAGACTTCAACTAAACAAAAAAAGAAACCCAAAACAAAAAATTATAAATTTCAAGTTGGTTACCATTCTAAAGATAAAACTATAAAATTGTCTAAAAGTAATAGAAGAATTTTAAAATTAATTTTGGGATAGGTAAAGTTTCCATAGGCATAATTTTTTTTTTTTTTTGAGTTGGAGTCTCATTCTGTCACCCAGGCTGGAGGGAAGTAGCATGCTCACGGCCACTGCAGCCTTGACCTGCTGGGCTCAGCTGATCCTTCTGCTTCAGTCTTCCAAGTAGTTTGAACTATAGACGCATGCTACCATGCCCGTAATTTTTTCATCTATTGTAGAGATGAGGTCTCACCAAGTTGCCCAGGCTGGTCTTGAACCTGTGGGCTCAGGCAATCCTCTCACCGCTGACTCTCAAAGTGCTGGGATTATAGGCGTGTGCCACTGTGCCCAGTAACATAAAATTTAAAGCTATAGAAAAAGATTAAAAATTTTTGCTACATAAAATTGTAAAGAAAATTTATACATGATGAAGATCACAAAAAATCAACATAAAATACAAAGATCTCACTTGAAAAAAAATTGTGGGATAGGATGCAATTGGAGCAATATACACATGGATTAAGGTTAGTCTTAAAATTTTGGGTTTTTAAAGTCATCTGTTGCAGTTTCACAGCTTTCTTTGCTAGACTCCAAACACCACAAATCTGAGTTTATGGGTACTGTAATGAGCTCCCTCATGAAGCAGAAATAAAAAGGACAAATGGAGCCATCAGCGAAATCACTGGCATAGAGACAGCCTGAAAGGTGACCAGCAAGTTCATTTGGACGGACGGCAGGGTCCATGGAGGAGCCAGGTGCAGAGCAAATGGGGCAGCATCTCAGTATCTTCCAGACTTTCGAAGGGATGAATTATGTTCCCCATCTGTTTGTGGCTCAGCAGGGCTTCTTAGCCAAGAAAAAAGAGTTCTATTGTCCTGGCAGCACCTTAAAAAAAAAAATGGAAAATGCTGAACCCTTTTTTGGAGAATCAAGTTAACAGCATCAGTTTTAACACTGTGATAGGCTGAGTTGGCCTCAGAGCTGGCAGAAAGAAACTGAAGAGGTTTGTCATGATGAGGGAGTCAGGAAAGACAGAATCAAAGAAAAGTGCCTGCAACAGCACCTGGAAAAGTGTATCACTGACCTGTGTCATTGTGGGAACTTCTCCAGGGCCCCAATCATCTGGGTAGAGATGGCTTTATAAACGGCAAGATCTAGTGCACAATGTAAATGTGGGGCCCCTTGTTCAAAAAGCACAAAAAAGGTCCACTAAAAGTATTAAACCATCAAGCTGTTACCTTTTTTTCTGGGGTCCCTCTCTTGACTTGTCATGTCTCCTTTATTTTCTATTTTATGTTATTCTAAGTAAAGAAAAACATTTTTATTATTA
The DNA here is from genome assembly GCF_000164805.1 of Carlito syrichta. Classification (NCBI taxonomy): domain Eukaryota; kingdom Metazoa; phylum Chordata; class Mammalia; order Primates; family Tarsiidae; genus Carlito; species Carlito syrichta. The sequence goes on from NW_007046103.1 coordinate 147,864, forward strand.
GAAAGAATTTTGCCATTCATTTTTATATTGTGCAATTTAGATTTAGCTGTAAATATAAGAGCATTTAATTTCTATTAAAAAACACTGAAATTGTACAATTCATATTTCATAGCTCATGGATGTATTTGTATATTGTTGTTACCAAACAAGTGGAAATGCTGCACCAAAATAGTACAACTGTTTTTATTTTACTTCTTGATATATGCACATTCTACCAACACTCTCTACTTTGACAACTGATAAGAAGGACTGAAAGGAAAAAGAACTATAGGTTGTCTTATTTTTATTTTTCTTTCTATGTCATCATTTTTGGTCAATACAAGGAAGTAAAATGAATAAGGGTCAGGTTCGGTGGCTCAGCCGGTAATTCCAGCACTTTGTGAGGCCAAGGTGAGTGGATTGCCTGAGCCCGTGGGTTCGAGACCAGCCCGGGCAACTTGGCAAGACCTCATCTCTACAATAAATAAATTTTAAAAATTATCTGGGCGTGGTGGTGCATGCCTGTAGTTCCAGCTACTCGAAAGACAGGTGGAAGGATTGCCTGAGCCCACCGGGTCAAGGTTATGGTGGCCGTGAGTGTGCCACGGCACTCCACTATGGATGACAGAGTGAGACTCCAACTAAAAAAAAAAAAAAAAAAAATGAGTAAGAAAGTGTTTGGCCAATGTGAAAAAGTAACAAATAAAAAAGAGTATGATAGGGTTCCTTGGTCATTCTTGTTTATGAAAGGCCACTACTTGATTTCTGCATTTGAAGCAAATTTGTTTTCAAAGGAAAGCATGACTTTTAGGAACTGCTAGTGTCCTGTTCCACCACCCTCCTTTTAGTCATAGATACAAAATGCTTACCTCATATTCACTCACTGAGTCTTACTGACTTCCCAAGCTTAGTGGTTTCACTGAAAGTCTGTGTGCCTGGGACATGGCAAAGGCTATCTGCAAATGGGTGTTAAGAAAGGGTGGTGCACATGCATTCTGAGTTTATCTCCTCTGCTCAAGTGCATGTTCCATTATCCCATTAAACTCCACTTAGACAACACAGATCAGAGATAAACTATTAAGAATGTCAAAGGCTGGGCAGAAGAATCACCTGAGTCCAGCAGGTCAAGACTGAAGTGGCCGTGAGCGTGCCACTGCACTCCAGCCTGGGCGACAGTGAGACTCCAACTCAAAACAAAACAATAAAAAAATATATAAACTATTAAGAATGTCAGGACAATGACAGCAGAGTTAAACCATATGTGAAACCTTGCTGAACTCAGGGTTCTGTGTAACTGCACTGGTCGAATGCCTATCAGGCCCACCCTGACCCCAACCGAAGTCTTTCCAAATCCCACATGGCATCTTTTTTTTTTCTGAGTTGAAGTCTCACTTTGTCACCCAGATTAGAGTGCAGTGGCAGGCTCACAGCCACTCCAGCGTTGATCTGCTAGGTTCCGGCAATCCTTCCTCCTCAGCCTTCCAAGTAGCTGGAACTACAGGCGTGCGCTACCACGCCCGGTTAATTTTTTATTTATTGTAGAGATGAGGTCCCACCAAGTTGTCCAGGCAGGTCTCGAACCCGCGGTCTCAGGTCGCATGGCATCTTAAGGCTGTAGCCTGGGTTCAAGAGAGCATGACTTCTCTGTCTCAGTGTCTCTTCCACATCACAGAGGTTCTGGAAAAGTAGGGAGGGACAACCTTTTTGATTTCTGAGTATGTCCCACCTCCACACACAACAGAATGATCTCTCAAGACACAGGTGAGGATAACATTCATTCCAGCCTCAATTCACTTAGGAAATCATATTTGCTATACCAAATTCTCACGTGTATGTGTACCTTCTTTTCTTTTTCACTAGACATTTGTCCTTTCCTGTACTAGCACCACACTGTTGAAGTTATTACGGCTTCATCGTAAATTGTGATAACTAGTAGGAAAATTCTCCTTTGACCATCTTCAAAGTTTTCTTGGTTTTTGTTTTGATTTTACACTCTATGAATACTTTGGGATCAATTTCCATGATCAAAAACTTTTTCTGGAATTTAAGTAGAAATTATATTGAATTTGTAGATTAATTTAAGTAGATTGGCATCTTTACCATGTTGAGGACTTCCTATTTTGTAATAGTTCTTCACTTTATTGGGTCTTGAAAAAAACTTTTCCTTCACAATTTTAGTTAAGTATATTCATAGGCATTTTGGGAGGCCGAGATAAGAGGATGCCTGAGCCCACGGGTTCGAGATCAGCTTGGGCAACTTGGCAAGATCTCATCTTTATAATAAATCGAAAAATTAGCTGGACATGGTGGCGCATGCCTGTAGTTTCAGTTACTTAGAAGGCTGAGGTGGAAGGATCGCCTGAGTCCAGCAGGTTGAGGCTGTGATGGCCGGAGTGAGCCATGGCACTCTAGCCTGGGCGACAGAATGAGACTCCAACTCAAAATAAATAGATAAATAAATTCATAGAAACATCATTGTTTTGGCTTTGTTAAAGGCATTTTAAAATACATGTGTGCTATTTATGTCTGTAAATTAACTCAGTGATCTGTCACAGAAACAAAGAGCTGAGTACCACATGTTCTTACTCCATAAGTGAACCCTAAACATTTATCATAATACTACATGAAAGTGTTTGGCAATAGTGTGCCAGTGACAGGGGAGAGGGGGTTCACATAACACTAATAAGGGTAGCTGATCCCAAACCAGGTGAAGTGAGGACCAATGGGAGGCCCAAACTTCACCTGTGCGATGACCGCTTATATACCAAACACTGAATTGTACCCCACATCTTTAAAATAAAAAAGTATTAACTTATACACATTACCTTATAATTGACCATTTATTCAAATCATTTCATTTTTTCTAATAGTTTTTCTATTGATTTTTCAGGATTTACTATGTAGAAAATCATATAAGTTATTAATGACTTGTGTTTCTTCCTAATATTTATTTTCCCTATTTAATTTCTTATTTGTTAGGGCTTCCCTGTAATCATCATAGTACTTAGTTTTAAACAACACGATACACCAGACTCTGGTTAATCTTGGCAAAAAAAATAAAAATTAGTTCAAGAGAAAACTAAGGAACTATATCTGGAAAACAGGTAGCCTAAGCAATCAGAATTCAATGCAAGATAGATCCCTCTGGTGACATAGTATGGCTGTTTCTATTGAATAATGGAATCGCAGTTTGCACAGGACAGCACTCATCCTGGGTTCCCACTGGTACTATCACCATCTTGTCACTGGTGGTGAAGCCATAATATCTTCTCATCCGTCACTGTTTCATTGCATTATTTCCTGCCTCAAGTTTTGTTTGAGTGCATGTGATTGGCTGCATCCATGTCATATGCACATGCCAAAGTAGCTAGCTAAGTGAAATGTGTTTTTTGACAGTTCAGAGTTTCTCAATTAATAGGATATATCTGAATCATAGCATTGGAATTTATGTTGACCAAAAAAAATTTACAAAAATATTTTATACTCATCAAAACATATTGAATAGTAGCAGTGAAAGTATGATTTATTTTGTTTCTTACTTTAATTGGATTTTTTTTTTTTTTGAGTCAGAGTCTTACTATCACCCAGGCTGGAGTGCAGTGGCATGCCCTTAGTCATTGTCTGCTGGGCTCAGACAATCTTTTTGCCTCAGCCTTCCAAGTAGCTGGAACCACAGATGGACCACCACGCGTGGCTAATTTTTTGATTTATTGTAGAGACAGGGTCTCATTAAGTTGCCCAAGCTGGTCTTGAAGCCCTGGGCTCAGGCAATCCTCTCACCTCGGTCTCCCAAAATGCTGGGATTACAGTTGTGAGCCACCACACCTGGCCTTAATTGTAATTCCTAATATATTCTACTCTTAAATATATTTTTTGTTGTTGATAGTTGTTCATAATTATGTGCAGTTTCTTCTTATTTGTAGCTAAGAGCTTTTGTTGCTACTTTAATAAAAAAAGAAAGTTGAATTTTTATCAAAAACATTTTCAGCATAGAGGTAGCTTTACATTTTATCCATTAATATGAAATAACAAATTACATGACTATCTTTCCTAATGCTGAATTATTTCCTTGTATTCTAAAATATAGCTTTCTTGAACTTTTGGTTTTATGGTTAAGTCAATATTCAATGTATACAGTATTCAGTCTATGAAAGTATTTTTCATAGCTGATAATATTAACATATGATGAATATTTTTGTTTACTTCCCTTTTCTTTTCTTTTTTTAAAAAATTGTTATTCCGCCTGCCTGCTCCCCACCCCCACCATCACCCAATAGCTTCTAAAGCACAATTTTTAACAAGATCCATCACATGAGGTAAACTTAGACAGCTCAATTATTTTCTTAGAAACAGTGTCCTGGAGACCCCCTTTCTCCTGTCAGGGCTGACTACATATCTAGTCTTGAAGTACAACTGTTATTCAAGAACTTCCTTTTCTGTCATGCTTGAATTTCTTTTGTCTTTGTGCTGGCTTATATCTAGTGCTTCTGTTCCCCATCTTCCTCTTACTTGATTTATTGTCTTGTTTGGCCCTAGTGAATCATGAGGTTAGGTTCACGAGACAAGGGCAGAGGCATGAGCATGAAAGTCCCCAGCAAGTCACACTGCTCTAATTTGAACTGAATGTGCTTTATTTTCTAGTGCCCGTCTATCATCCTGGCATCTCCTTTCAACATTATCTTGATGATTTCCGTTCCCATATCCTTCCCTTTAATTTGATTTACTCTCTTGGTTTTGAGGAGGACATTCTCTAGTAGCTTGCTGGGAAAAAGTATGCAAGGGAGATAAATTTTTCAGAGACTGTTTAAAACTTGCACATGTTTTTATTCTATCCTCATTGGCATTTCAACATAATTTCTTTCAGAATTTTGAAAGTATTTCTTTTCTATTAAGAAAGTTGAAACTTCTATCCAGGAAGAAGTTTGTTTTTTCCATCTTGACCTTCAGGATTGATCTTTTGAGAGCGTGAATGCTGCTGGACACATAACTCCTTTCTGTTAGGCTCTGTAGTAAAAGAAAGTGAATGAAACTGTGAGAACTGATTGGGGGTGTCTGATTGATCGTTTAGTTCTTAACAGATAGAGACAACATAGAGGGTGCATGCCACCCTCAGGAATATATCCACAGTGGCCTTCCTTGCTAGTGGACAGTGCATCCCATTACAGGGTCCAGGTACCATTAATGAAGGGTCTGCAACATAAGGTCTTAAAAAGACACAATGAGGAGAAAATTATAAAACCTTGAACATTGTTATTTATATTTTTAAAATGAAAAAGATCATTATGTTTGTGTGCTAACCACTTATTTGATTCTGTTTTGTAGTGGACTTAGATAATTGTGTTTGAGCTTCGTATTTTGTGAAAACCTTAAATGAATTCCAAAGATGGGGGGGAAAGAAAGTTGAAACCATTTTAGTTTTTGAGCAGTTTCATATCCCTTATCCCTTCTATGAAACTTGGGCGAATTTTTTCCTTGTCCACAGTGCTCTGAAATCCCACAATTATGGAAAAAATCATAGAGATTAGACCTTTGGCATGGGTCTATTTTTATCCATTTGGGTAGGAACTTTGCAGAACCTTCAGCCTGTATTGCTTCAATTTTAGTCAATTTTTGAGTTATTCATTGTTAATTTCTCCGTCCACTTTCTTTATCTTTCTGAAAAATCTTAGATGTTGGCCCTTCTGAACTAATCTTTTAATATTATCTTGTTTCTGCTCTCATAGCCATCTCTGCCTTTCTGCTCTACTTTCTGTGAGATTTTCTTACTTTTATTTTCTGAAATATTTATTAAGTTTTTCACTTCATATATTTTGTTTTAAAAATCTGATCTCCTTTCTTCTCCCTGGATATTCCCTTTCATAGTTCTTCCTTTCATAGTTGCAATATCATCTCTTGATTTGAGAATTTTTAATAATTTTCTTTTGAAATTTCTATTATCTGTGTATTTTTAACTTATAAATAATGTTCCTTCGGTTTTTGGTTTCTCTTTCTTTCTTTCTTTCTTTCTTTCTTTCTTTCTTTCTTTCTTTCTTTCTTTC